>NW_013952417.1:2141133-2144566 GCF_001266775.1 Austrofundulus limnaeus | reverse complement strand
ACATTCTTCAAAGACCCCCCCCCTTTTTTATTTCTTTTTACCCCCCTCCAGTGCCAGCATCATTGCCGTACCTCCTCTTCGTCGTCACTCTGCCTGCTGCCTCTTCATCCCGCGYGGCTGGTGGAGGACACTTTTCAGTTTTTATTAATGTGCTGCGGCCAATTAACGCAGTGGCACGCAGGCCAGAGCCCCKTCATCTGCTGCCTGCCACCGTCCCCGGCTGTCTGCCGCGTCCCCCCATCCCCACGCCGACCCCTCACGCCACCTCCACCGTGACCAAAACGCTTTAATTCAATTTATGCAATCACTGTTATTTTTAAATAGTCATTTTGTCTGCTCAGATGAGGGGCCTTGCTGCCCGCTGGGCCAGCCCCTCTCAWGTGTGGGATRTGGAGGGAGGGAGGGGGGTGGGGGTTRGAATCAACTTGTRAGGAGAAAATCTGATATATTGTTTYATTCATTCGCATAGTTGATTGGGTTCCAGGTTCTTCTGTGCTGTTTTGAACTTCTGTGAATATTTGTTAATTTTTTGTCTTTTCCCCAAGTTAGACACTTTCTGCTAATAAGTGTTTCTGTGTCACTGGTGGGTCACAGAACTAAACAGCGCCCCCCTCATGTAATCACACCCTCCAGACAAGCCTTCAAATATTGATCTAAATTTCAGTGTCATCACTGTGGATCTTTAATCTCTCCCTGCGAGTATCAGCCGGGCAGATCAGCTAAGGTGCACAATGCTATTCTGCACCACTCAGATAACTTACAGACATTTGGAGTGCTCATTTCCCCCCGTCTGCCCCAGTGACCTCCGCCTAACTTAAAGGTACRTCTCGGGGGCATTTTGATTTGGGCAGAACGGAGAGGTATCGGTGACAGAGGAACTAATCCAGTATTGCGCAGATTAAGAGTATTTGTGGGGTGGTGTGTGTTGGCGCTGGCGCTGGGAATGGAACAGAAGGGGTTCCTATCAGCTCTCCAGGCAGGCTGGCCCTCAGGCCAACACAGTCCTACAGGAGTCTTTGTACTTCCCAAAGCCTCCACTTTCCTCTCACTCACTCTGTATCGCTCTTTCCACCGTCCTCCGTGCTTTCTTTCTCTAGTCTCTCATGTTCCCAGCTCTCCAAGTTCTCTATTTGCACTTCTGAATTTRTGTTGTGTTCATCCTCTGTTGAACAACACACTGAAAACGAGCAGGTGCMAATGGAAACATTTGTAAGATTTTTGTGATTGACAGCTTTTGAGGAGATCTCTGTCATGTAAAAGACACAAATACTATAAATTTCTTTTAGGTGGGATTTAAGTTGAGGTGGAAAAACACCAACTTTTTTACAACTGTAATTAGTTGAAAAATACGGTCAGCAGCATTTGAATTTGTCTCCTTTTTTCAACATTCTTCTCTCTTTGTTTAGTTCTCTTTGTTCAGTTGACGTTTTCTGCTCTGCTTTGTCTGCGTCACGTTGTTTCATTGGAGCAAAAACGTCAACAAAGAACAGCTCGTTAAACATTCGCACAAACAACAACAAAAACAAACAAAAAAATGTAATTTGGCTGTTGAAGAAATTAGGGAGATATGAAAAGGGCCTCTTTTTGTCTYAAGTGTGCTATTTATTTATCTGAAAGGATGCACATTGTATCAATTTACACTTCCACACTCACTCAGCTACAGGCCGGAGGGCTCAGAAGTTGAGAGAATTAATTACTTTTTTATTATTATTTATAAAGTAATCTATCTGTGGAGAGCGAGAGCAAAAAAAATGGAGAGGGTGCATGTGTGTGTGTGTGACAGAGAGGCAGGGAACGCCCTGAAGCATTGTCCTTTAAACTAGGTCCTGGCTCACATTATCTCCCAAACCAGCACTCACACAACGTGGAACAACAAACGAACTGCAGGCTGCTGGGGACGCAGTGTGGAGGCTGAGAAAAGGGAGGTGGGGGAGTGGGTTGTGTGTGTGTGTGTGGGGGGGGGGGGTGAGCAGCAGAAAGAAAACTCAGCTCAAACGAGTGTTGCATGTATGAAAATGAGGTTTTATTTCTACTCAAAAGTTTTGCGCCATGTTTGAATGTTCCAGTTCTCGTTTAAAGCTGTGAAACGTGCGATTTTGACCTCCTCCTGTATAGGCGGTGATGCTCAGTAGATAGAGCTTTAAGGTTTAGAATCAAGGTTTTTGACGACGTTTAGGATTTATTTAAAAAACTGCAAGCAAAAACAAACAAAACAAAAAAACGTACGGATGTATCCAGTTGCAATTCTAACTGAGCTAACAGACATTTGCAAACATCAAAGCAGCACAATCCCGCAATTAAAGCAAACCTGCAAATTATCAAAAACATAATTAAAAAAACACTTATTTGACTTGTGATGCCAATCTATCTGGGCCTAATCAGACTTAGAATGGAGGTGAAACTGTATTGATTTTTATTTAGCAGTGTGAACACAATACAAATGAAAATCCAACTTCTCTAATACAACGTGCACTCCTCTCCCTCAAGGAAAACCTAAATCGTTAATCCAAAATGTTTTTTTTTTTTTTTGTCGAGGACAGCTCAAGGATATCCTCGCACGACACTTGTCACACTCTAAAGTGGCCAACTAATTTGCTAAAATAGCAAAACTGCATCATTGTGGTGATAAGAAGTCATCTTCTCTTGAGGAACTTTTATGAGCATGAATATTAATTGAGCCAAATGTTGGCTATTCTGTTCCGCGAGGAAACGATGTAATCAAGCCTCAATTAACCAGTAACTAAAATGGACTCATGCCCTCCAGCTGTCTCTCTCAGGACATTTAACTTCCTCCTCCCCCCTCTTTCAGTTCAAGCAAACCATCATTACATTTCCTCCTCTTCCTCCTCAGTGCATTCAGCTCCATATGTGAGGGAGAGGAACATGTGTCCAACATGAAGAGGGCAATGAATCTCTCTCTTATAGATAAATGTCACATGCTTTGTCCGCAGATGTGGAAAGGGGTGGGGGGGAGTGGTCCTCGCTGATAGAATTAACATGTGGAAATTGCGAAGCACTCTTTATGTTTCTGATGTGCTTCGTATTTCCAGGGAGGCCCTGAGATATGATTCATTTGCAAAATGTGGTTAATTTTCTCTCTGCGGGATACTTCTGGGCTATAGAGCATCATTTGTGGACYCTTTGGCTTGCCCCTGCATTGTGAGCGCGCACGTGTGTTTGTGCATGCATGCWCACAAACATATGTGTTGGTGTGTATCCCCCCTCCTGTTTAACTACCTCCATGATGGGCTAATTGGTTTAGCAGTCGAGGGGGCCAAAGGCCAGCGCAGCATAGCGGAGCTCAACATGAACCTGATGTTGAAAGGAAGAGTTCATTGAAGGGAAGCATGTGTGGGACAGTTACCTCTTTTTGTTCTAACCACACCTCCCCTCTTACACACACACACACACACACACACACACACACACACAC
>NW_013952417.1:2139710-2140931 GCF_001266775.1 Austrofundulus limnaeus | reverse complement strand
ACACACACACACACACACACACACACACACACACACACACACACACACACACACACACACACACACACACACAAATTTGCCAGCAGTTTTCACAGCGTGCTGTCCTTCAGCTTGGAGAAACACCAGCAGCATTTTTCCTCTGTTCCAACACAATTTGAAGCCGTCTTCTGAGAAACCTCCCATTACATTAATCTAGGATATTGAATTTGAAGCTTTTATGCACTTTGAATTATATGGATTTTGTAATGTTTARTCAAACTCAGATTTGCAGTATCAGTGGGCCCCCTCGCTTTGGTTTGTGGAGCCGACTTTGTGTGGGGATCTGAGGGGATCGTTTACCAGTTCCAACTCCATTACTATTCATGAGATGGGTAGGCTAGGGGCGAGGGATTAGGGACTCCCTTGGTGCTTGTTGTGCCGTAGGCTTGGGCTCAGGCCTCAGGCTCTGGGATGCAAGCTGTCTGGCAAGTATGGTGGGTCTATTATCATACTGGGACCCTTCTGTCCCACAGTAGAACGTTTTCTGACACTGCCAGCTAATGGAAACAGTGTCTCTTGTTCCATTTTACAGTTTTCTTAACCTCTTCATACTCATCCCTCCGCTTGACTAAATGAAAAAAAGGGGAGAAGTTTCTCCTTTTTCCCATTTCAAAGTTGAAATTGTGTATTTCTWTTGCCGTCTTCACCGTGAAGAGCAAGGATGGCAACTATACTTGCAGGGGAGGGGAAAAGTACTATTCCTCAACCCTGTCACTGCTTTGATCCTCAATTTTCCAAGTTTCAAACATCTTTTTTTCCCTCTCTCTCCCTCTCCACTCCTATTCGCTGCAGGTGATGAGTATCCTGAGTAACCCCAGCGCCGTACCCTCTCAGCCTCAGCACGACTTCTCCATTTCCCCCCTGCATGGCAGCCTGGAGAGCTCCAACCCCATCTCAGCGAGCTGCAGCCAGCGCTCTGACACCATCAAGAGCGTGGACAGCCTGGCTTCCTCTCAGTCATACTGCCCCCCCACCTACAGCGCCACCAGCTACAGCGTGGACCCTGTCACCGCGGGCTACCAGTACAGCCAGTACGGCCAGAGTAAGTCACTTTTTTTGCTTTATATCTTTAATTTAAAGGGATCCACGATTAGTTGTAACATTAGACTTTATTTGATAAACATATATTTGAACTGTGAAATAAAGACTGTAAAAATTTGTAAATTTTTAAAAATACATATT
>NW_013952417.1:2127568-2139524 GCF_001266775.1 Austrofundulus limnaeus | reverse complement strand
GAGGACAACAGAGCTGCTTCATGGAAGAAGAACCTCAGCTTAGCCTGTTAGCCTTTGCGCTAGCGCCGACGCTATATTGCCTTATATGTATTAGCTCGGCCCTAGTGCTAAAACCGAACTAAAGTGAGGTCCTCCATCCATATTTTCAGTTGCAGGTTGAGACATTTTTGCATTTCCCTCTCTGTCATGTGGATGGAGGACCTCAGTAATGAGAGGAGAATGTGTAGCGCTGAGCTAATGCATATATATGATGATAGCATCAGAGATAATGCTGAAGCTAACAGGCTAAGCTGAAGTTCTTCTTCCATGAAGCAGCTCTATGTCTTCTAATGTTATACAACTAATTGGGGATCCCTTTAAATTGACTAAATAAAAAAAAAATAAAAAAATCCATGATGTGATGCCCAGCTCTCAGGCAGGAGAACCTCCTGACCTTTGCACCCTGGATGTTGGAGGCAGACACGTGCTCTTGATAAAGACCCCCCCTTACCCTACCACCTCCATCCTGGTACAGAGCTGCTTCAGTCACAGCCCACTTCGCTTGGATGGGAGAGCGAAGAGGGCCACTTCAAAGAACGGCACACCCTCAGGGGCCGCAGTGTCCTCTTGCCCACCTCTCTTTCTCTTGTTTTCATCGCACTCGCACACCCCCCAGGCCAGGAAAGAGTTTGCTTTATTAGATTAGCATAATTGACTGATGCTGTCACAGCCATTCATGAGTGGTAAAATGAAGCACACTTCCCCAACAATCCAGTCCCCACCAGCTTGCTGACATTTGTTTGTATTTATGTGTAGGTTCCAGGCAGCCTATTGTGCATCTGGTGATTCTTCTTCTCCTTTTAAAAAAAATGTGTGTTGCACATGAATGGGGAAACAAAAAAAAAAGCCCATGCCAGTCTGTCACGTTTWGAGTATGCGCTTCAGCGTTTTTTWWATTTATTTTTTTGTCAGCTGCAAGGAACTTATGGCAGCGCGGATGTGATCTGATGTGAGGTTAATTAAGATGATGATTGAGCACAGTGGATGGGTAATGAATGGAGGGGAGAGGAAGGAGCTGCYGTCTGACGATGAAAATGATCGGCCATGCGGAGTGTGGAGGGCATGAAATCGGAGATGCCAGTAGTAATGAAGACTGGCACACAGAACACACACGGGGACCCTGGTGACTGACAGCATGGAGACTTTACCAGGATGCACATGCTCCATGCCAGCAGCATGCCAACCTCAGACAAGTGACAGGGGAGGGTTTTTTTTGTTTGTTTGTTTTGTTTTTTATCTTTCACTCATGCTGTCTGCATAGTTTTTTATTTGACTCATTCTTTCCTGCCACAACTTATTTCAGCCTTAATTGGAGGAATGAGATGAGAGTGACTGGGACGTATGTCGCTGGAGTCTCATCTGTGTGTTTTCTCRTTCTCCTTGTTTCTGTGCAGCTGCTGTAGACTACCTTGCTAAGAATGTAAGCCTGTCCACCCAGAGGAGGATGAAACTCGGGGACCACTCGGCGGTGCTGGGGCTGCTGCAGGTGGAGACGGGACAAGCCTACTAAAGCTACGCCCCTGCACCTGTATCCCTCCGCCTCGCCCTCTTCCATCTTGCTCCGTTCACTCCAGCTCGGCTCCCGTGCTGCTTCGCTAAGACATCAGAGAAAGTGATGCCCGYAGGTTCAAGAAGTCACTTTGGAGAATGAAGCTAAACTTTTCAAACAGTTCTCAGTCTCTGGGCGGCGACACATCGTTTCCTCTTAATCACTTTGGCGCGTTCGCCTCGCAACTTGTGCTCCTGTCCATATCCAAAACTCTGTTTATTTCACTCAGAGGGCCAGATAGGACCCCCTGCATGGTGGATCTCAGCTGGCCTGGACTACTGTTTGTCATGGCTGCAGTCCAGCACCCATTTAGAGCCATCAATAACATGTACTTTGACCTCGCTGTTCATAGTAGTTAACAAAGCAAATATCATTTGACCAACTCTTCTTATTCTTGTTCCTTTATGATATTGTTCAGATTATTGTTGCTGTTATACGATTATGGTTAATGTGATTTTTGTTGTTCTTTGGATCCATTTGTATCTCTTTTATCTGTTAGATGTTTGCGTGTAAAAAAAAAGAAAAGAAAGAAAAAAAGACGAAGCACAGCGGATGACTGAGACGACCTGGGAGCGCATGTCTGTTGCGTGTTTGCGTGTCCCGCACATCCACACGAGAGAGGATGATTGTTTTCCAAGCTGCTGCTCCCCGAGCTCAAATGTTCGTGAGCGATTTGACCTTCTCACTTTCATATTCCTCCTGACATTCCTAAAGAACTTGGCCACTCTGTGGGAAGTCTGGCAGGATGGGATCTGCAGGGAATTGAAGCAGCGYTTTGGCGGCCAATAGCGTTTCCCTTCGTAACCTCCATCCCATCCTTAGCTGTGGCCCATAGGGAGGGGGCATTGTTTGCAAAAACAGGATTGGGGAAATTAATGTATTTTTAAATATGGACCTTGCCAAGGAAGGCTAACTGAGCCCCTCGTCTCCCCCYGCCACCAAATCCCATCTGTCAGGGAATCCTGGGTGGACTTAAACAGTGTAAAGCAGATTAAATCACACGAATTTAACGTCAAAGCTAATTCACAATGACCCCTTCCATTAGCAGCTAGTATTTCAGTTTTTAATCCCATCATTAAAACATTTTGTAAATGCACCTTCAGTTCATTCCTACTTTCTGACTTAATGATTTCTTCAAAACATTCCTCAGGCTTTGTCTATAAATTACACTCTGAGCTTTCCTGAATTATCTGTTGTGATTGAATAGAAGACAGGCTGTGCCACTCTTTAAAAAAATCTAGCTTAAATAATCCAGTCAGATGTGAAAATGCACAGATAACACTACTGATTGGCTCTCCTCACTTAACTTTGACATCCTGACTCAAATGTAAGAAAAAAATGATGATCTAAAAGAAAAGTTTGATACGAAAATTTTAGCATTCCTAGTGGGTTTTTGATATGACCAGCTGTTTCCTGGAGGTGTCTGTGATTTTATTTTCCTTTTGTTTTATACATCAACGCTCAGTTGTTAACACTTGAGACGAGACTCGGTCCTCTGTCAATATTAAAACTTAAAAAAAAAGTACATTGCCAGGATCAGATTGAGTATTGTTTCTTTATAAAGAGTATGTTTTATACTAAAACAAAGCTATGTTGAGTGGAAGATAAGTAATGGATCTGTGAAAGTAAATGTTTTATTTGAGTTTCTTTAACTGGTTTGTTTTCTGTTTGGCCTCAATTTTTATTTTTATTTTGGCCCACACAATGATGAGTTTGTATAAATTAGTAAAATCTAAAATGGAATTGATTTTGAGTGAAACTGTGTGTGAGGAGATCAACGTGAGCTGAACTTTCAGAGACTCCCTGGATCGTAGTGTATATTAAAAGAAATGGCGGGAAAAGAAATCGCCACCTAACGGAGATTTTTCACCAACAGCTTTTACAGACTGACTTTTAGCTCTGATCGGACCACGGACCCTACACTCCGGTGCCCAGAGCCTTTCTGAGGTGACTCCCTCGATGGTTCGAGTGACGATGTGAGTGACAGTAGACTCTCTTTGAAAGAAAACAAAGAGTCAAGTTTGAGGTTTTTTTTTTGGACCAAGACTTAAGGAGAATAAAGTAATGCTGACTCCGCACTGTACGGCAGCAGTTTTACTTGCTCCTCTTAGACACCTCACTTGTGTATATTTTAAAACGAAAGAATTTTAGAATTGTCTTTAGTGTATCAAACCCATTTCTAACACTTGCGTCAATAAACATTTGGATATTTAAGACATCCAGCTTCTTCCACTTCCTCCCGTCTTTTTGACCCTTAACCTGTTTAGTTGCTTTCTGACATCTGTGCTTTGCTTTCCTCCTTTTTTCTGTTCCGCATGTGTATATATTATCATGGTATAATTTATTCTGCTGTACGAAGTATTAGAGTAGTGGGAAACTTGTATTGGTATTTACTACCTTCAGCCTGTTGATGTGTTTAATGTAACACTGGCGTAACTGTTATCAATTAAAGATCCAAAACCGATTTGTCTGTTTGTCCCTTTTTTTAAATCTCCTGTCTAATTTCATTTTGTTGTGATTATTTTTTTACTGTGATACATTGTCTCTTAAAAAGATAATTAACAAAACTCCACTTCAAAACAACCAAACTACCTTCATTCTCTTTCAGCAAGATGAGCTTATATGTGTTTTATTACTAAATAACATTTAAGCTATTTTTGTGTTGAAGTGTTTYAAGCACTTTCTGTTTTAAGCCTTTTACATGTGAGTAATTGCAACATTTATCTCATTGAATTTATTGTGAATGATTTGATTTTATATTGTAGTGGACCTCGGGAAAACAAAACTGCAATTTTCGAAGATTCATTGCACAATAAAAAGTGTCCGAAGGAAATATTACCTTTTTAGAATAGTTGCAGGCCTCTTGTGACTTGTGCAACAAATCAACAACAAATCATTTATCTATGTACACCCAAAGCCTGTCCATGTGTCGCTGGTGTTCCACTTTGTGAGTATTTGTGGAGTCACTGGGGCACCATTGACTCTGTGAGTGCTGGTGATGTGATTAGCGAGTGATGAGAGAGCAGACGTTCAAGTCTGACAGACATTACAGACCAGAGGGTGTGTCTTGTTGCAGCTGTAGGAAGTAATTCATTCTGCCTGCTGACCAGCAGCGCTCATCTCTCCCACCTCTGGTCAGGGAATGTCGCCTGCAAATCTCTGTGGTATGGTGTAACTGTGGGGGAACTAACCGGTACAGTATGGCAGCATCTGTTGCGTTTTATGTTACACAACATAATAGTGGAGCTTATATACAGTATATATATATATATATATATATATATATATATATATATATATATGCAGTAGCAATACAATGTTCATCTTGTCTCAACTTGTAAAAATAGCAAACTGAGCTCAGTGTTGCATCATGGGCAACGCGTTTACAATTTACATTACACAAATTGATAAGAGTCATTTACCTGCAATTAAATTCAACGCTTGAAAGGTGTCACAGATTATATTGATTTGTTATTAAAAAAGCAAGTTTTACTGAATAAATCTGATGCTCAAAAAGTTGATGTTCATCTGAATAGCATCCCTTTTAAATTTCATTTTATGAGAAAAGAAACAGAATATTTACTCTCTTAGATTTTGATTCAAGTCATTCACAAATTCATTTAAAGTTGATACAAATAAAGAGTTTCTTCAGAAAAATACATTTAAAAAGAAGAATGTATTTTTGTGACATGTCAGTCATTTTTTTAAAAAATTAACTTTTTTTTCTCTGAGTATATTTAGAAGTGACTGACAGACTTAAAATATGCATTGTGGTGAGGCTCTTTGCCTCCTGTGTGTCATCTCTCATATATTCCTCGATAAGTTTGTGTTCTGCTTGTCCAGATTAGGCCCTGGCATGTGCTATGGTTGTCCCCTCTGCTCCAGTTTGCCTCCTGAGGAAGCCGGCCTGAGAGTTTTGCCTCCCTCCGGTGTGCTGTCACTCAGACCGGACGAGGTGGCGGCTCAGGCGGCGTTGTGCGGGAGAGCTCTCCGACACTTCCCACATCTTCTCCTTTGATCCCCTAATTGATTGACTACAGGAGCAGAGGATAAACAGAGCCCACAAGAGCCCATTCCCCTCGCCTTTCTGGAGTGGTTTAGATAAAAATGTAGAGGCCTGAGCTTTCCCTTCTCTCTCTCCTTCCTCTATACGGACACACGGCCATTGAAGGTGGCACTGTGTCATGGTGGCTTAGCTGCGGGGCTGTGTCCTCAGGCCCAGGGGGCTCACGTATACTGCCCTGAAGCATATATGGCCGGCAGTAATGGGTTTGTTTAGATCACAGGAATGGAAATGAAACTCCTGAGCCTTTTCTGCAGAAACCAGGAGGCCCATATCGCTCAGGAGGCAGCGACAGAAGAGCCACACAATCTCGGCCGGGCCATACTTAGTTTCACAATGAATCATGGAATAGAAACTGTGATTTAGATCTAATTTGGGACTCCTGAACCCCAACAAGCTGTGAAAAAAAAAGGAAAAGGGGAAAAAAAACAGAATATCACAAACAGCTCAACGTGCAAAAAAATCATTTTAAAGAAAAAAAGTGTTTAAGAACATAGCTTTAGAATTATTTAAACTAGTTATGTTAATTATATTCTAATTTTACAAATTTGTCTTCAGAAAGAGTTCAGAACCGTGTGCAGGTATGCTAAGAAATGATTAAGAGATGCTCTGGGGGTCTTGGTTTTATTCTTTGAGATTATGTGTCACAGGGAGTAAAAAGCTCCCAGCTGTCGCCATGAAAGTACTTACAGTATAATAATCCCCCAAATCCTGTAATTATGCCAGCATACGCTGTGTACCTGAGCCTCAGCTTTGTGCTCGTCACCTCGAGGATCCCCCTGACACAGACGCACAGCYTGCACCGCATATATCTCCTTCCCAACTAGGTACTTTGTGCTGGGAGAGAATCTTATTTCCAGCATATTTCAGGTATTTTGAATTTCATGCTTCTCCCCTCTCGGGTATTATAGACAGCTAATCTGTCGTGTTTAAGTAAAAAGAGCTCAAATAAGTATTGTTCTAGACTGAAGTCGCCCGATTTATCAGACATCAATATGTCCTCATCAAGAAATCTTTCCCCTATATTACATTCAATCATTTAAGTATTACTTTATAAGACCAGTCTAGACATTTAGATCCAGTGCTGCAAATGCAAATCTGCACACCTCCCTTAAAACAGTTTAAACAAAACAAGAGGAGGTGGGAAAAAGTCAGAGTAAAGTTGTAAATATAAGAAATCGGAAGGAGATAAAAATCACTGTGAAGCCTGGGCTCAATTTAAAATCGGAGCTGCATTCTCAAACTAATTAATATTAATAACAAAAATGGAAATGAGTGCAGCGGCAGCCCTAAGTGAAGAACAAGCTGGGTGCATTCAGTCAGGAGATTCATAMACAAGCCCTTTCTCTCAGGAGAAGTGGGCTCCAAACAGGCGTGACGGCAGGGCATAGACCGCCATACACACAGACAATTTTTCTAGATAATAGCCTATCACGCAGGATACAATTTAAATTAAAAAATGCAATTTTCACCTTGAAATGAACAAATGATTACAATTTCTATACAAATTAAGGCATCCAGGCTGCGCCTCAGTACTGTGCCAGGGCCATGAAACCTGACATAATTACCATGAAATACATTTTCAAATATTTGTATTTTGTCCATCGCTTTAAAACATGCCACTCTGCCTTCTGCGGGTTTGTGATCTCACCTTCTGGGGGAAACACATAAAAAGGGGAGAGAAAATCATCAGAGATGAAAAGCTCTTCAACAGGAGAGATAAAAATGTAGAGGGGGGGAAAAAACAACCTCCCATACACAGAGTAAATCAGCGCAGCTCAGCACAGCGGCCCCCAGAGCTATCTCTAAAAGCCAAATTACTGCTCCTTATCTAAGGAATCATATCTACCAGTTATCTGCTCCTGAGATAGGCTCCTCTCTCCCTCTCTTCTCTTCTCTCTCTCTCTCTTGTGCCGCGTGCTCATCGCCAGAAAAGCTATTTATTTGTGATTACAGACACCCTTTGAATAAAAGATGTTTGTGTTTGAGATTCAAAGTTTTGGACGGATTCTGAACTCCTCAGATTCTTCAGAGAAGAGAGTTTTTGAAGGCAGAACACCTTATTTGGGCGAGGTTGCTGGGGGGTGGTCTTCTACAGAGAGAGAGAGAGAGAGAGAGAGAGAGAGAGAGAGAGAGAGAGAGAGAGGAGGTGTGTGTGGGGTGGGGGGGGATGAAAGTGTAGCCGATGGGAAATGTGAGACAAGACCTCAAACTTCTCTGACGCTTCGTATCGCATATGCTTTCAGAGAGGATTCATACTGAGATGAGGTGTCGAATTGACTTTAAATGCTGAACTTTGAGAGACATAGTGGCAGAAAGTTCTGGCTTCTGATTTTTTTTTAAGAGAGCTGGCAAAAGTGAGAAGTTTCTCATTGATATTAGTAGCGTTAAGTGTAAGGAAATTTAAAAAGTCTAAAATAAGTTTTTTTGCAAGTAAATCTGTTTTAAAAGCTAAAAGCAAGTTTGATATGTKTTTAAAACAATAAGAGCACAAAAGATACGCACGTTCACATTCATCCTCTGAAAATAAATCCTCACCTCGCTGAGAGACAAAACACTAACCCNCCCCCAGACAAAGCAGCTATCAGAAACAACTTGTTCATCCTAAACACCTCCTTTGTCCCTCCACTTACCTCCTTTCTCCTTCCCCTCCATCTGTTGAAGTCCCTCAGCCAGAGAGGCGCACATCAGATTTCAATAGTTGACCTCTTAATGCTGAGGTCAGTGCTGCACCGGCAGCGATTTCACACTCAAGATGAAAGGGAAATGAACACTGAGGACGCTGGGGGTGACATGGGGCCCTGACCGCGCCAGCCACTGCCACTCTCACCGCTTCGCTGCACCCGGCTGGGAGCTGAGGTGAGTCCGAAAGGAGACGCTGAGGTTTGGAGAAAATCACTGACCTTCGACAGATAACCGGCAGAGCTGAGGAGGTTATATTTTTTAAAAAATCACAATTATTACTATTTAACTTACAGTCTGCATCTATGTTTGTTTGAACAAGAWGATGTCATCTTATAACTTTGATCAGTTTAATATTTATAATGTTTAAATCCATTTTAGTTTTTCTCGGTTTGACAAATATTCTGATTCCCGGTATTAAATAAAAAGGCTTTGCCCAGTAAAATAAAGATAGAGATGGTTCTGATTTCAGAAGAAATTCTTGTTCTCGTCCATTGATGCGATCCATGTGGTCGGGTGAATGGAAATCAGATGGTGGGCGTTTGATTTGTTTTTACGCGCACAAACATTTAAAAAAACAAAATCGAGCCCAAGCAACAACATCCTGTTTAAGTAGAAAATTTAAATGAAACATTTCAAACAAAAAATAAATACATAAAATAAAATAAAATACAATGAAATTAAATTTCTATTTATTTTCAAATTAAAGCCTGGGGCATTTCAAAATATACCTTAATTTTTTTTTGAGATACTCATTTCTTCAATAGTTCTCAATAAAATTGCAGAAAAATAATGAACTCAAGCATAAACAAATAATAAATAAGGTTATGAGTGATGCTGTAAGCTAAAAAAAATATAAAGTTCAAATCTCTTGTATTCTTATAGAAATATATTAAAATTTCCCCTTTGCTGCAAAATTTAAAATGCATTCGCTGTCGCTTTAACCTGGACACTCCCTGCTTCACTTCCATCCGACTTAAAGCTCTTTCTTGTGTTCATCCTCTCCAGCATGAAGGAGTTCAGTTGTAATCATGGAACGTGTCAGCCCCACTCCTGCATTACATGTGGCAGGTTGCAGGTGTACCCGATTCAGGCGAAGAGATGGATTTATTTGAATGGCAGACACAAGGAATTCAAAGAGAAGAAGCATTAAATACCAAATCTCGAAACACCAGAGCAGCGCTCCTTAGCTATTCGTGCACGAGCTTTGCTGACCAGTGTTATCAGGAAAAATGTGAACAGAAAARAAATCTTTTTATTTATTTATTTCAATTTGTTCAAATGAGCTTCTATTATCAGCAAAAGCTTTATTATCAGCAATGTTTGTTCTCGGTCGCTTGAACTCATCAGAATTACATCTGGTTACATCATTTCATTTTATGTACCTAATTACTGAGTTCTGATCAAATTGGGATCAACTTTTTTTTTCAGCTGATGTTGATTTGTGACGCCGCCCAGGGAGCTGAGGAGCCAGAAGAAGCAGGTTCGGTATCRGCGAGGAGCTCCTTGGCGTCGCCGCCTTATGAACCCTGACAGATTGCTCTTTTCCACCAGTGAACCAGGGCCGTTCTAAAAGTGCCCTGATCCTCGCCGTCTGTCTGCCCTGGTAACAACCCACTCGTTACTGGCGCACTTCTCAAAGGCCATTATTGAATGAACAGTGAGACAAGGTTCGCAGTGAATGGACAGTTTGGTTACACCGCCATGAGGCTTGAGCTCCTCGGAGTAATGTACCGCTTAAGTACCTGTCAGCTTTATAAAGGAGGGAGTAGACTGTGTAAATGTGTGTGTAAATAGAGTGTCAGATCAAGACCCCAGGGAGTGGAGGTGGGGAGCATGCATGTGTGCGCGTGTATGTGTTTGCAGGCCCCATWTTGTTCATTGATGCATACGTGAGCCACGTGTGTGTATGTGTGTGCGTTAGCCATTGTGCACATGAGTGTCACCATAATGATCATTTAACCCTGCTCAGCATTCCCCAGGGCTCCTCGTCCCCCTTTTCCTCGACTTCACAGTGCTGCGGGCTCTCTGCTCCTCTGCCTCTTCTGTCTGCTTCTCACGGCTGGGCACAGTCGGGGAGCGCCTCCTTATTCATTCATGAGAGAAGCACCGGATAAATAAAAAGGTTCATTACTGTGCTAAAGTGTTACTAATGACATGTACCTGCCACTGAGCACCTCCGAAAATCTAATGTGACACACCAGAATGGAAAATCTATTCTGCAGCACCAAGGCCTCCAATGGCGCCAGCACATAACTCTATGGAAATTTCCCTCCGCTTGCCCTCCAATTGTGTCTCTCTAAAACCAATATTTACAATCCCGGAGCCATTATGTCCTACTACGCCCTCTGCGCTCGCTGGTGTGACCTCCACATTAGCTGAAAATTGGACTTTGCAAACTTGGCAAGAGAGGGGAGACTCTTCTTGCAGATGAGACGGGTGGGCAGAAAACAGAGGGCTGGGAATGACTGACGTGGGGGGTCTCRAAGGCCCCCCCTAAAATGGTATAACTTTGCACAAAATGCCAAGAACACTCAAAAGTCTCAGCATGCTGCTTTCAGTCATTTGTATCCTCAGTCGAAAATTTGAAAATRKTAATAAAGCATTAGTAGATTTGTCWTAACTGCCTTTAATCGTYACACATGCAAATAAAATAATTACATTTCTTCCCATAGTTTATTAGACAAAATATATCACAATCAGAATGAAGGTAGACATGTGGATTGCAAATCTGAGTCAAATATTAAATATCTCACATGCTTCTAATTGGAAAATAAACAAGAATTAGCCTTTTATTGGTAGTTGGATGTTTTTTATAAAATTTTACAAATGTTTTAGTGCATCATTAATACAAACATATATTAAAGCGTCTTAGATTAACAAATAAAATATCACAGCTTTGTTTTACATGACGATTATGATCTCTTCCTGGATCCACCACATTATAAACATGGGAACACAGAAGTACATTTCTGTTATGTTTTATTATCATATATTTTCTTACAAATTTATTAATTTCTTGTATTCATGTCTGATATTAGTTTTGGCAGYAGATTATGTGGACATCGGTCAGTCGTGTTTGTTTAATCTCCTTCCTGAATTGAAACATTTGAGTCTTCAGGAGCTCAGTATGTAACTGAATCTCATCTGTTTGACTGTTTTATCGTTTTTTTTTCCCCCTCAACATGCTCATTTTCACTGATTAATTCATACAAAGCCAAAGAAAATTTTCTGCCTTGTTTGTCATGTCACATCCACACCCTGCAGTGCTCCTTCAGTCAGGTCATTATCGCGACGGATTCAGCAAAACCAACAAAAGCTCAAGAATCAAGTTCAAAAACGCAACAATATTCAGCTGGTGGCATGTTTGTAATGAAAAGTAAAATTTCTATTTAACTAAATTTTTTATGGTATTCCTGATGTGCAAAACATTACCAATAACAGCAAGAACAGAATACATGAGGAAATTTTGCTTTAACAAAAAATGAATATATTTTTATTATTTTTGTTGGTTTCTGTTAGGTTTCATAGCATTTAACTGCATGTGTTTTTAAGATAAGATAAGATAAGATAAGATAAGATAAGATAAGATAAGATAAGATAAGATAAGATAAGATAAGATA
>NW_013952417.1:2126141-2126923 GCF_001266775.1 Austrofundulus limnaeus | reverse complement strand
CCGTAGTCCAGAATATGGATGGTAACTGTTCATTCTGTGCGGMCCTCAGTTTGCTYCAGGAACCAGATCACAGACGGGTGTGAGGCAGGGGGAGATGAGGGGCAGACCCTCAGTCGACATAAACATCCAGAATTTAGTCCACAGCTCTCAAGGCCATGTCGGAGAGCCAAATTCTGTAATCAGTTGTTTTGGGAACAGAAGAGTCAGGCAGACAATAACAAATTTCTATCTGCCTTAATGTCCGCTGGTACCTCTCAAGGTGGCAAATCCAATCAGACAAATATTGTGGACAAATTCCGCCGAACCGAGATCTCAGCTTTCTCCAAGATCAATTCCATCTGGTCAGCAAAGTCCAGGAACCACAGCCAGCCCGCGACCCTCAGCAGAACCGCTTGCAGACCGAGTCCAGCTTGCACAAGGCAAAAGTCTGAGTGCTGATAGAACGGCAATCCTTCATATTGGTCAGTCAGCCAGGAAATGAATAGCCATAGTCTGTTTTGTAGAACACTAGGAGACCACCAAGCCAATCTGTAGAATCCTGTGATCGGAATCCAAATATATCCAGAACAGAGCAGAACAGAGGTCCCACCTGTGACATGTCCTCCCATGGAAGAAAAAGCTTTGTTCCAAAAAAATTTAATAGGAGACCAGCTAACCAAATCCATAAAAATAAAAATATCCATAATTTCTGGGTCCGGATGAAAACATAGAGAAGGCTCCGAGCAGCAAAGGAAATAAGATAAGGGAGAGCAGGAGAGAAGGAAAAAGCATCTTCCTCCAAG
>NW_013952417.1:2122794-2124647 GCF_001266775.1 Austrofundulus limnaeus | reverse complement strand
GTCTACCATGTCTTTATCATTAAAAATGAAGGGAGCTGTTTTCAACATCCTTAAAACCTTTTAAAATGTTCATAAATCTTTTCATCTTACTTTCTGGTTCTGCTTTTTTAACTCCTTTGTACTAATTTCTTCTTCCTTTGTCTTCTGTTTTGTGGATTTTAGCATTGYGCTCTTTTAGCCATCATTCTTACCTACTATTCTTCTGCTTCTTTGAACATTTTTATGCTCCTTTTGGGTTTTTCCAGTATTTTAAGCTTATTTTAGCTGCTTTCAACTAATTTCAGCTGTTTTTGCTACTTTTAGCTAATTTGCACTTTTTCAACTAAAATAACATGACAATTTCAGCTTTTTACTGCTCCCTGCTTGTTCTGTTTCTTTGTGCTAATTTCAGCAATTCCAGTTACTTTTTTTAGCTTTTTTTTTTTTGCTATTCAGCAAAAATCTTTCAGTGTTAAGCATTCACACTGCATTTTTGAAGGAAATGCAAATTTCTCTTTTACCAGAGTAATGAGATCTGACTGAAACAAGAGTTGTAATCAGCACCAAAAAATACTCCATAAATCACTTGTTATTTGTGAGATCTATGCGTATGAGGATGCGGTTTGCTGTTTACGCWGGAATGCATGTGTCTGTGCTCAGAAACTCAAAGATCATTAGTCTCATGATACCTCATTGCGAGGGTTAAATACTCTGTGGTGTTGTTGGATCACAGACCTTGTGACAGCCCCTGTAATCATCTCCCCTCCCAATGCTTCCCAAGGGTCCCATAAACCACATTAGCCACTCTATCCACACAGATCATTCAGACTTCTTCCTGAGCCTCCACCTCCTCCCAGCATCACCTCAACCAGCCCGACAAAGTAGCTACATCCAGGATTTGACACACATGTAAATATTCAAATGTGATGATTTCATTATGATGTGTCCTCCCTGCGTGAAATTTGCCAGAGCTGCTTGTTTTCCCTTTATTCTTGAAAATTGAAATTAAAATCACCGGCCATGCTTGTCATTTATATTTTTACATTTTAAGAATCTGAAATCAGGCCTCGACTGGGCATGCATTGGTCGCACTGTCTGTTTGAAAAGCCAGCTCAGCTCCTTATTCAGCAGCCTCTTCAGTATGTGATTGACTTCTCTCCCCCGACAGCCCTGCAGCAGACGAAGGAACAGAGCTTAAAACCTGTTACTGTCAGCCTCTCACCTGGATCATAAGAAGCCCTGCTCCGAGCATGCAAACCAATATCCGCCTATTCTTCGCACAGCCGCCGAGGATTCACAGCGGCGGCTTCGYACAAAGAGCAGGGCCGAGCGCGCTCTGTGTTATCTTATTGAGTTACCTGTAGCTAAGCTCTGAGCGAGCGCACACAATGGCAGGCGGTTAATGACAGTGCAGGGCCTAACCCCTTGTCCCCGGCCTTTCCCTGAGCTTCATTTCCGCGTGACGGCTGCCATTTCACAGCTGTTAGCCACAGACTCTCTTTGTCATGATTAAGGACAAATTAATAGATGCCTCCTGGTAATCAGCTTTCATTAGGGCTGTCAAACCGTCAGTGGCACTCGCTCAGTGGACTGGACACGGGATGATCACCTCCCAGTYGAGAGACACTGCAGCTGACTGTGCTGCAGCCTCTGCACTGCTGTGTTTGGTGTCCTCGGTGTGGCTAAAGTGTGGGTAACCAGTGCATTAGCACGCTCCTTCGTGGCACAAGTGCTTGTAGTTTGGTGCATTAACAGTACTCCGTGTGGAGCTGCGAGATGGAGGTCATCGTGGGAATGACATAAAGAGTAGTCTTTCTGCTGAGTGTAATTGGCCCCAGCATGCTGAAAATGGACTGTGAAATGTAAAGGGGGGG
>NW_013952417.1:2117535-2122274 GCF_001266775.1 Austrofundulus limnaeus | reverse complement strand
CACACACACACACACACACACACACACACACACACACACAGGCTGTGAGGATGACAGACACAGGCTATTGTATGTAGAAATAGACTCTCTTCTCTCGTTCAGTCGGTCTCCGGTTCTCTGTCTGTCCGCCTCCCGCCCTCCTTCTCTCGCAGCATTTCTGGAATTGATGAAATAAACTCATCAGACTTCCAGCAAGTTTGGCATTGTGCGAGCAAGCTGAAGTCATTTCGGTATGTAGATTTCAGACTTAAACCCATAACCGTGTTGCGTGGTGCATGACCACCCCCACCTGCTGGAGAAGAGCAGCCCGGGTGTGCATGACGGGATAGGAACGTCTGTGAGACAGGATACAGCCTGGCCCTGTGTATGTTTGAGGATTTCTCAACACCGCTGCCTTGGGGAATTAAGACAATAGCCTTAATGCAAATGGTATAATCTAGTGACAAAATGGCGTTTTATTTGCTGTGCCAAAAAGAAGCTGGAATACACATGTAAGCTAATTGAGAAGAACCAGCCACTTTGCAATCTGCTTGGCTAAAATTGGTTTCATCTTTGATTTGAAGAAGGAAAAGGGTGAGTGGCAATTGTCAGGGACCCTGATCTCTGTAATTTGAATTTATAGGAAAAAGAAAAACAATGATTATGGTTGTCACATTGTATACCAGAAAGTCGTCGCTGTCAAAAAATGTAGATGAGCCACCCGGACACTGAGCTCATCATCACGGCAGCACGCATTTGTACGGCACGCAGGCCGTTCGCTTCAATTTTCTTAAGCTTCTTGTTAAATTGCACCAAACAATTTTCAAGATCAATTCCGGCGTCAAAAAACAATGCACATAAATCCCATTTATTCAACCCATATTGTGTTGGAGAGGGCCCCCGTGTTTGCATGAAGGTAATTACAGTGGGATTTGATGTTGTGGTGTGCCCAGAATTCTCCAGCTTTAGATCAGGCTCGGGATGCTCCACCCCATTAATACTCCATATGGGGAACCCAGCTGTGATCAGAATTGGACGAGCGGGAGGGGAAATCGATTTCATTTGCAGGATTATTGATGTAACCGAGATGCCGTTTGTATGAAACATAAAGTCCTATTTCAGAGGTTATGGATGAGACTGGATGGAGGGGCTGGTTGTTTGTTTTGTTCAACGAAACATTACAAAAACAGAGAAGTCAGTGAACTCACTGCTGTACCGTCTGCACCTGCATTTCACCATTAATACTTTGGAACAAGTTTGTTCTTTTTTTTTCTTCTGTTGTTATCTTTTTGCATGCTGACATAAACTTCTGCGAGCACCACGCTCCGAAATGAAAAAAAAAAAGGGGTTCTGAAAGGAAAATCTTTTTCAATTCAGACTGTGGGAAAAATTAACATTATAAAAATGATTTAATGTAATGCGGGAGGCAAAACATGGGGGTTCAAAGTAACACTTAGTGTTGGCAGTAAGAAGAGACCTGGCATTCAGCCTTTTTTCACCCTTTGCCAAACTTTCCTCCTCTCCACCTGTTCTCTACACTTAGCTTCCCCCCGTTGGAGGCTTTATAAGTCGGGCCGATGCACTGGCGAGGTGATCACACATACACTAAAAACAGTGTTAGACTTTCCCAGGGTTCAGATGGCCCAACAGCTGGATCTTTCAACTGAATCTGTCCCTCTCCTCAATTATTTCTCCTCCTTTCTTGGTCCTCTGTGCCCAGTAGAGACCCTTGTAGTTCCCACTCGTATAACAGCAGCAGTTGGAGTGATGGCAAAGCATATGGGAAAGTTTTTTTTTTTTCATTCTGATGATGATAGAAGCTGGGTTGAGATGAAGTTAGGAAGGAATACTCTCTAATAAATTTCCTGTTATTGGTAGAAAAATACATTGAATACCATTAAACCAGCTACTAGAAAGTTTTCCCATCAAACTGATCTTTTAACAACTGGTTTTAGTTGTCACTTAACACGTGAAGGCCTCCAAAGGCGATCCCCTTCCCCGGCTTACTGTCCTCATTTGGAGCAGATGTTCGGGGTGTTCGAGTGTCAGTGACGGGCAGCGTAAAAGCAAACTTACACATGTTCACGTCGCTGTATCGCTACAACTGAAGAAGGAAGTTATGTCATCGAGCCAGCTGGCTCTAACGTGCTGCATTGTGTGGAGAATAAAAAAAAAAGAATATGGAGCAGAGGTGGAGCCAAACTCAAAGTTGGCCGAGCTGCTCACGATATTTCTTGCTTTGGGATTCGGGTGCAGACAGACAAAAGGCATCCGCTGCAGATCCAGTCCAAGTTATCAAAGTATGTCATTAATTTTACAGCGTATTCATGCAGACGGCTGTGCGCCGTCGATTCTCCKCGTGCAGTTTTGTTCTCAGATTTGTTTTCTGCCATAACAATTGTCGGTTTAATAGTTGGGGGAAAAAAGGCTCGTTGCAGTTGATAAAGGAAACTGCAGTGCATTTGTATTTTTACAGAGAGAAATTTGAGCCAAGTAAAAAGAGAGAGTGGGGGGAGCGTACCGTTTTTGTAAGGCATGTCTGTGAGAGGCCAATGTTTTGATATGGGCCTGTTTAGAGTGAGGAGGGAAAGAGGGCCGCTGTCTGGGAGAAAAGGCTGAAGCTCCGTTATGGAGTTTAGGTCTCCATCTAGTCTAATAAAAAACACTTAAGCCAAACAAACCCCTCTTGCTCTGCCTGTGTCTGATCCTGGGAGCTACCTGCAGGCCCTCCACAGAGCACATTTAATAATGGTCCTCCACAGCTCCCGATCCTCGTGTCCCAAGCGGATGGGGGTCCATTTTTCAGGCTGTAGGTTAACAGAATGGCATGAAGGGCGTGGTTGGCTTCTGTTAAACAAAACCTCTCAAAAGTGGTCTCGATAACGGTATCTATGGCGTTTTCTAAACTTTATCAGACAAATTCTTTATGTTTTTCCCCTCTTTTAGGTGCTCATTATAGCCGTGTGAAGCACAATCCTTTGTTCTAGCTCCAAACGGCCCTCGGTGTGAGCGAGCAGGGACGTAGTAAAAGACTTGTGTCTCTGACGGCGTGAAAGCAGAATAAAAAGTGGCATTTTTTATTTTGTTTCGCCTCGTGTTTGATTCTCGGTAATGCAGACAATCAAGAAGGGTAGGGGAGTTAAGTGCATTATAAATTACYGAGAGGGGAGCCACCTCGCTCCTGGAGCTCATCCTGATGCTGGTGCTGCCACTTTGGGTTATGTGAGGAGTAAAGTACTTTAGCAAAGACCGTGGCGCTGCTCCACAGCACTCCTTTGCATATCAAATAAACAGCAGAGCACGATGGCAGTGCCAGCACAGACGGCTAGGTTGCACTTACATGCTGATGCACATGCACACCTCTGTAATGGTGCCACCAAAGTCTATTGAATATCTCCCATGGAGCAGGTCGTGCTGACACTGTGTCTGAGGATGAGGCGTTTGTGTGCGAGTCTAAAGATACCTGAGGAGACGTTTTTTCCGGGCGAGGTTTACCTACAGGATGTGACACTTTTGATTTGAAGCATCACAGGTGAATACAGTAATTAAAGCAAGCCATTCACGCGGCATATAATTAGGAAATTTTACACAAGAGAGATTTTATATTAACTTCTTTCATGATTTCCAATTCGTAAATAGGTGAGTTTGTGAAGTTCATGCTTTTATTGACTATAAAAAATAAATGTTTCCAGATTTTCATGCTGAAATCCCATGTTTATATTTCCCCTTTCTGTGTCCTCAATCCATAAGGTAAAGATCCATGACTCTTATTTTCATAACAAAACCTTCCAGGGTCCAGCAAACAAACCGTTGTATGGATGTACTATTGATTTCACATTCACACGTCCAGACTTAAAGGGACTATGGGATTGCCCGTGAATCCCAAAATCTGTGTGCAACTCGCAGTCTGTCAAGTTGACATCCACTCTCTTCTGTAAACTGGCAAGATTATTCACTCAACAGGATCTCTTCCTGCCTTTCATCCTGCAAACTACAGGCCAATCCGGCCGCTGACAGCCAAGTGATAGCATACAGATGGAAATGAAGGCGAGTGGGGGAATGGTGCTGTTCGTCAAACGCTGGAGAAAGCCTCTGGGTTCAGGGTGTAGACTGTTGCGCCAGACTGCGTCTTCTGACTTCATTTAGTGTGGGGTTTGAGCATGGGAAATCTTCCACTTAACATCATACAAGTCAAATGTTGGCTCTACTGAAAGCTGATATATTATAAGTTGGAGGYTTTTTTTTAAAACAGCCACTCAGTGTGCATGATAATATGATAAAAGCTTTAAAAATCATAGCTTGGGTCTTTTGAAGTGGGGAAAAGTGGAATGAACAATTAATATCTTACCTGTAGTAGAAAGCACTTTGAGCAATATCTCTTTGGACTTATAGAGGCTTTTTTTTTTTTACCAACCATTGATTGAAAACATCTCATATTTTGGCTCCTCCATCCTGTCAAAGTTAAATTTTATCTTGCAAAACGGTGACCAGTCAAGGAGCTAGCTATTTTAGATAAGGGTATAACTGTTTGTTTTGAAAGAACTATATTATATTAGGGTGCAACAATACATGTACCCATATCGAACAATACAGATTTTTAAAATTTACTTTATCAACTTGTCTTCTGAAGATGCTCTGTGTTAAAGGATCAGTGGATCTGTGTTCGACTACTCCACCTAGGCTGCATTTTTGAGCACAGATCCTCTGAGCAACTTGCTGTTTCAGCAACATTTAATTTAAAAACTGTACTTTTGAGGTTA
>NW_013952417.1:2115107-2116753 GCF_001266775.1 Austrofundulus limnaeus | reverse complement strand
ATAAATAAATAAATAAAAACTGTAAAGTCACTTTTGTCAATTTGTTTCATGGACATAAATTACACCCAGCCACCGTCCTGATACCAGTCATATGACCACTAAACTGGTCTCTAAACCTGGTGTGAGCAATATATGCTATGAAATGTATTTCCTTCTCCTTGGGCAACAGTGTGTACTATTCCCTGTAGTCCACCGAGCCACACAAAGAATGTATTCTGTCCGTTCAATCATAACACTGGAATCCGGTCGTTGTGCTGCCTGGATCACAATTCACAGACACTGAAATAAAACCAATTTGAGCTCCTTTCAAGATAATGCAAATAAATATCAGCCCTGATTTGTCTGTCCCCCCACCCTCCAACTTTTTCTCTCTTCACTCCTTTATCAGCACACAGAGCATTTCTCTCTTTCTTAGGGGTCGCATGAAAGGTCTCTCTTTTCTCGAGAATCAAGGCAGAGGAGATGCCTGGTCCGGGACTGATTCATGTTGCACACACTGGTGGGATGTTATGCATGGATAATTGATTGTCGAAGCAGCATGGCCACTGTTGGATCTTGATGGTGCTGCTGAAATGTCACCTTACTGATGTTACAGCGGCGCCAATATTAAAAAGGCTGGTCTCAAAGACTTCCATCCGAGCGCACTCCTCTCCCACTGTGTCTGGGAGAGACGGCGCTGTTTGTCAGGCTTCGATTTCAGAAAGACGCATCTCGCATTCGCAACCTTATCTGCACAGGACAGTGCGCCCACTTCCAGAAGTGCATTGAACATTTCCAATCATAGGGATATATCGCTCTCCTTTTAAAGTGGAAATCAAACATGTGGGAATAGTGAAGTGGGGGGGGAGGTGTGGGGTGGGGACACATAATTGAGAGCTCATGGGATTTATTTATAGGTGGTTTGTCTACTCCAAAAAGCCCAGAAAAATACACCCCTTGCAGCAAAATACCCTGTTCAACAACAATAAAGAATCCATCATGTTTATAGGGATGTTTTCACACCAATTCCAGGGAATTTTAATGCAAAATTGTTTGGAAACATCTCCAACATTAAGTCAGATAATGTAGCAGGTATTTATATAAAAAGTAGGGGATTAAGTGGGTGGAATCCAGTTAATTTCAGAGTTAGGATAGTGCACCCGAAGCTGAGCTGGGACTGGTAAACTGTGCTAATCTATAAAGGCTTACACAGGTAAAAATAGACGGCACCTGCATGCCTTTTTAACACCATAATACTTCGCAGAGAGGGAGGCCATCTGCTTCCAATATAAATAAATGAAATGGATGTTTTGCCATCAGTTTTCAGGGTAGCATCTATACTTTATTTATACAACGTACATGCTATTATTTAAGAAGTCTGACCAGAGTTTTTTATTTTTTTATTTTTTGGCTGCTTTCGTTGCAATACAAATTATGTCAAGTAATAATATAATATATACTATAATATATATATAATGCAAATCAGTGTAAAAATCATAAACTATGTTTAAGTTATCATTATGTTTTGTTCTGCTTCTTCAGTCAACTCAGTTCCTGAGCAACCTTAACATGAACTGAAACATTATTTGTGTTAAATATTTTATCCATCTTATGTGACTGCTGTTTCCTGCTCTTCTTTATTCCGACATGCTGGAACGATTGAGAAC
>NW_013952417.1:2102836-2115052 GCF_001266775.1 Austrofundulus limnaeus | reverse complement strand
CCCCCCCCCATAATCAAGTGTGAATGAACATGTAAACTTAGCCAGGTATTAACAGAACTTGGGCTTCCTTCCACACACAGCGGTTCAGAGCTACTGTGCGAATCCTGGCTGGCGTGACAGAAGTAAAAAGCAAGCAGCTTGAGTGAAGAGAACCCAAACCAGACAGACAAGAACGCACAGAACCATGGGGCTGTATGCAGCAAGAGGGGGGGAAAAAGGAGCATTAATAGACACCACATGTCTGCATATTCTGGAGTCTCCATAGCATAAATTTTATTGCCCAACGCACAAAATAGGCCGTCTATAAGACGACGTGTAACGTGGTCCGAGACAGCTACCATGTAAAAAGTGGGCTGTTATGCGTGAGAGTCATGGCCTTATCTGTCACACTGGAGGGGTTTTAAAAGGGGAAAACAGGGGTAGCAGCTGTTTGCTTCACCTGTMCTGTTCTGTACACGGCTCCCCATCAAACCAGAGGTTAGCGCTCTGCTAAGGCCCGCACCTTCACGCGCGTTCTTCCACAGCGACGGCAGATGCAACCCTCCCATCTAACGTGATGACATTCACAAGACCGCAGGCCCTCTGTTTATCACACATGTACAATTATATGGTGATCCGTTTGTATAAGCACACCGGTTACATTGGAGGAAATGTCCATGAGGCCTTCAGCCAGCCTGCGCTCAGCAGCTAGATTTGTAAGCAGGATGGACCAACAAGGAGAAAAGCATTGTGTTCTACTTGTATTGGACCATTGTTGTGTAGGATAAACGACATGATTTTTGTTCATTTCTTTTTAAGTGCCTATTTGTCAGGAGCTGGAACTTTTTCTCTGACTTCACTGTGCTTGCAAGTCTTCCGGTATAAGAACTGTGACGCCACGAATATGTGATTGAATTGTATTTAACTGTTTGCACATGTGTTCCCTTGTTTAAAGAGGGGAAAAGTTACTTCGGCGCTGCTTAAGCCGTGGATTATCTGTCTGCGTCCTCTGCCTCTTTAGCATCAACACGAATTCACCCACTCAAGAGTTCTATCGCACATTCGCAGAGCTCCCTGAGAGAGAGCGGACCTTAGGGAAGCCCGAGCAGGGGAGGGCNGGTGGGGGGGACCTCGACAGAGCCGAGCGGGGTTCTAGCTGCGCCCATAGGCATGGCCCTCTCACTCTCTGGCAAACACTTTGTTAGGCACACAACACTAATCCTCCTTGTGTCTTTATTGCCCTCTGTGCAGAGGAGCAGGCCAGGGCTGTTGGGGGTGTTGGGGGGCACCGCTGCAAGGCCCGGTGTGAGCAGGGTTCCTGTTTGAAGATGGGCCACACTGTACAGCATTAGGACATCTAATAGAAGCAAGCTGAGAGCAAAACAAGCTGATGCTGAGACAGAGAGGGAGAAGAAAGAGGGAAAAAAGGAGAGTCCTTAAATATAAGCCCCCCTCTTCTCTACATCCTCCTCCTCTTTCTTGGGGGGGTGCAGAGGGGGGCATAATTTGAGGATAGGCAGATTACTGCAACCAGAAATGACTGAGGGGCAATTCTGGCCCATGTTGTTACACATACTCAATAAGCTAAACAACACATTAATGTGCTGCCTTAATTTATAAAACAGCCTCTGTGGTTGAAAACCATTTGTCATGGACTGGATTTGCAGGAATCTCATTTTGGATATTCTGAAGCATTTAACACAAACTGTTTAATGAATGTTGAAACGTTTCTTATAAATTGTTGATCCTAAAACTTTAGATAAATTGTGAAAAATGAAAAAAAAAACTGTATTCACACAAAATTCAACTTTTGCACATTTCTTTTTCTCATCAGTTTCCAAAAGTGCTGTACCAAGTGATCTTTCCACAGCGGTCCCCACTCAGCTGGCGCCATCGTGTGTCCGAACGGAGCAGCTGAGCGCAGAAAGCAGGTGCAGCAAACTCAATGTCACCTTTTTCCCCTCCAGCTCCTCCAGCTCTCCCAGCTGTCACCTGAGCGCTTGGCAGCATAAGGTGATGGCATCAAGATGCAATCAAGATTATATGCTTGTCACTCATTCGGTGCTCTCGGAGGCCTGCAGTGTGTGAAACAGACACGAGATAAAGCCTGCGCCCAGATGGGAAGATAAACTGCTTCTAAATATTCATCACTTTTCCAACTGCAGAAATGTGACCCATTAGATCACTGACAGGGGAAATTGGTTGGAAAAGTGCTGCACAAAAAGAGCTGAAGTGAAGTAATGTGAAGTATAAACAAATAAAAAAATCATCTGAAATGTTTTAATCTCTGCCTGTAGAAGCTAATTCTCACATTGAATTTTTGTAGCTTTCTTCTTGGCTAAGAATCTCAAAACAGGGAATATCTCAATTAAACAGAGCCTCTTCTTGCAACTACATCCACATTATTTTCATGTTTACACAATTTTTATCATATGCAATAATAACAGGATTACTTTGCGACAAACAGTAATTTGAGGAATTCCCTCACTTCGGTTTGAGGATTTTCTTTTTGCTCTGCCTGTTTTATATTAAAGGAACGCTTCTGCATTCTTGTCTCCCCCCAGGTTTGAACCCAGAAACCCTTCAGGTTTTCTAACAGACCTCTGTGAGGAACCAGATAAAAAGGAGAGGAAAAAAAGGATGATGATGCAGGCAAGAATGAGCAAAAAAATAATTATAATAGTGTCATTTCCTCAAATATCCACTGATGAGGGTGTTTTTACTGTGCAGTCAAGTCAATTTTTTATTCAAGAAAAAACATTACTTAAATAAATTGCACTTTGTGTAACAGTTTACATATAAAACTGACACCGTTTATTAAAAGTCTGCATAAACTGTTGTTTTGAGCAAAACGTTTTCAAGTTTTTTTTCATGTAACTGTTTTGATATTTGAAGGCTTTACTGGGGAAAAAAGGGATTGTTGCCAATCATCCCATTTACAGCATTCATGTTTATTTCCAAGCCTTGTTTTCAGTCACAAAGACATGAACCTTGAGATGAGAAAACCCTGTGCAAACGTTTTCATTCACCAGACTCTTTCCTTCTTGTGTCTTATTCTWAAGTCACTTTTGAAATGTTTTCCCAGTCCAATCGTGCTCTTGATGATAACACACTGAACAGAATTAGTAATTGTACATAAGTGAATTAATGTATGGAAATTTGCTCAAGTTCCTTCTTCAGGTCTGGTTCAGTTGATCCTCAGCTGCATGTGTTGGTAATCACAGCTGCTTCTTGAATTCACTCACAGGCACGCAACAAACAACCTGCTGGCAGCAACCCCGGCGCTTTCGTCTAATCCGTCGTTTCACTGGGTTCTAGTTTGTTATGAGAATATGACAATGAATCTCAGCAGCAGAATACACAGAGGCACATAAGGCKGTGCGCCTGCACACTTCAGACATAAAGTCTGGGATTTACACTGGAACATGGGCCCCTAACTCTCTCAGGAGACTAGTGCAGAAGTTTTCTTAAACTTTTGAAATCTTAAAAATACTTTGTGATGTTTAGGCCTCATTTAAATCTACTTTGATTAATTTGATCAAGTGGTGAAGTGGAGTAATTCCATTCAGCAAATTAAAAAAACAACAACCTTTCACTTCCCTCACCCAAACATTTTATCTTCTAAGTCAAAATAATATTTGACTGCAAGGCAGTCAGTCATAGGAATAAAGACATGAAAAAAATACTAATAACAAACAATAAACAATGAAAAAACCGTAAAGGTAATTGTTTTCTTCTTCAAATTCTTCACTAAATATTTGATCAATAGCTCCCTCTGCTGGAAAACGTAGTAAATTACATACATTGGCTCTAAAATGTGGAATATTCGTAAATACACGCAAACGAAATAAATCATCGACTTAAAAATAAAACGTGGAGCTATAAAAGTAGTTTAGCATTCAAAGTTTAATTCTCTTGTTACATGATCATTAACTAATGCATACATTTACTTTCTAATTAATATTATCAACAGTAAAACTATCACATATCTATTTTAAATACAAGGAGAAGAACATAAGTAAGCTATTTCCAGCTGTGCAATCTGGCCATCAAATAGAAGGGTTGCAGTTATAAATAAAAGGTGAATTAAACATATTTATTTACTCTCATGAACCAATGCAGTTATTTTATTGATGATTGTTTTAAAGTTCAAATATCTTTCGTTCAAATATTGGTAATAAAAATAATTTATTTCAACAACGTACGAATAGGCAGTCTATTTGACTTACGAAGTTAAAAGTTTGAATATAAAATACTGTTAATAAAAAGGGGGATAAAAACACGCGGTCTGGCAACCCTTCGTTCCCTTTGCTAGCATGAGCAGGTCTTCCTTTGGCCACTAGAAGTTACTGCGTGCGTTTGTATTTCTGCAGAAAAGTAACTGTAAAGTTACGCATCATGGCAGGAAAGAGAGCGATAGTGATCCTGTCTAAAGGTGCAGAGGAGATGGAAACAGTTATCCCTGTGGATATTATGCGCAGAGCCGGGGTTTGTACTTGACAAGATGCTGAATGCTAACAGTTAGCAACATAGCGTGCTAGCTTTATTTACGATTTCAGACGCTTGACCGGCAGCAGTATCACGATTTCAAAGTTTGTGATTTAAGTTTTTTCAAAAAGTCATTAATAACAGTAATATATAATAGTGTCTGTTATAAAAAAGGATATTGTGCGCCTGAAAATCTGTATTTGCAGAGAGTTTGRGACATAATGAATGCTAACAACATTGTTGTGTTTAGCTAACGACCCTTTAGCATTTATTGAATCGGTAATGTTTTATCTGCAGTTTGCTCGTTGTGTCTCATAACCTTTACAGTGAGTTCAGTCTGATGCCAAGTTTAAATGTCAAAGTCCAACCTCATTTAACCTCAACACTCTACTTTCAAAATAAAAGTCTTAACCACCGTGTTCAGTGCACCAAGGATGCGATAGAGTGCTGTGAACCTGCACTGGTGTTCCAAACACACACACTCACTCTCTCTCTCTTTTATTTATTTGTTTGTTTGTTTGTTTGTTTGTTTGTAGATTGCAGTCACGGTTGCAGGTTTAACAGGAAAAGAGCCAGTCCAGTGCAGTAGAAATGTTGTCATCTGTCCTGATACAAGTTTAGAGGAAGCCAGCAAACTGGTGAGTCAGTTAAAATTTTACACACTGGTAATTATCTAAAAATCCCTCAGTGTTTTTGTGATATTCTTTGCCTAAGGTGTGCTGTCAGAACAGATTCAGTGTAACTTTTGGAACTGATTCTTTGAATATTTTGGAACAAGGGCTTACGTCTATCCAGCAAATGAATAATCAAAACCAAATCAGTGCCTTTATTTCTCTTTGCTCAGATAATCCTCATTTGGTTTGTCTCCCAAGGGTCCTTATGATGCTGTGGTTTTGCCAGGTGGAATGCCAGGTGCCCAGAATTTGGCAGAGGTGAGAAAACGCTGCTTTTATTTAACCCTGCTCCTCCGTGTTTGTATAATATAGTCAGTGTCACGGTGTGTTTTCATGTGGCGTCCGAATGAGTCACTGTGCATCTGTTTTTTATTCTCTTCCAGTCAGTTGCTGTAAAGGAGGTCCTGAAGGATCAAGATGGCAGAAAAGGCCTGATTGCAGCCATCTGTGCAGGTWCACCTTCTGAAAACAAACTAACCATAATTATACACAACCATCCTCCAATAGATTTGTTTCTCTGTTGGAGTTAAATATGATGTGACCTCAAACATGACTGTCATGCTTTATTTTTTTTGTGGAATTTTACTTGTGGTGTGGAAATATTTTGACAAGAACATGTGTAAGTCACTCAAACAAAACTAGCTTTTTGTCAGGCCAGGGGACAAACACCCAAATTTCAACAAGCTTTTGAGATGAGAATTAGAAAAATWTTGTAAACAACTTTGCCCCTGAAGAACGTCCATTTTATTTAACAGCTTTTATAAGTAGAGGAAGGAAGGACAAAGAAAAGACATTTTGAATTGGGACATGGGACCTATGCAGCTAATTAGATTGTTGAAGGCTGACCCAGAAATGAGTGAAATCCTCATAGGAATTTACTCTTAAATGGAACCACCAAAGGGAGGCCTATGCAAAACCCATTATACTGTCATAACACGGAAGTTGCTGTTCTGATAAACTAAAATCTTAATTGCAAATAATGAAATTGCCTTCATATTTATTTATTTATTTATTTATTTATTTATTTATTTATTTATTTATTTATTTTAGGGTTACAACAATACATGTACCCGTATAGAACCGTTCAATACACACTCGTATCGAACAATACAGATTTAAAAAAATTTTTTTTATCAGCTTGTCTTTGGAAAATGCTCTGAAATGAAGGATCAGTGGATCTGTGTTCGACTACTCCACCTAGGCTGCATTGTCGAGTGCAGATCCACTGAGCAACTTGCTGTTTCAGCAACATTTAATTTAAAAACTGTACTTTTGAGGTTAAACAAATGTTCATAATTAATTTCGATAAATTCAAGTTAAAAAGGTCATGTACATTTCTCCTTTTTGTATCGAAAAAAAATATTGAACCGTGAGACTAAAATATTGAACTGAATCGAATCATGAATTTTCTGTATCGTTGCACCCCTAATACGTAACGTAACTAACATAACATAACATAACATAACAATTATCTTGTTTTCTCTGTTCATATTCCTCAGTGTTGGACAGTTTTGTCTCCCAGACTGCTCTCTGCAGAGTAGCTTGGCTTTAACTGGCAGTCTGTTGTTCTGCCAGGGGAGAGCATAATCTTGAAACTGCACGGGAATGCAGCCAAAGGAGCGTGATCAATAACTTTCTATTTATTAACAGTTTTTGGATGCACTCACACTAGTGCTAGGACATTATCAAAGTTAATGCAGCAGCAGTCTGTGTCCTCCGCGTCTCCCTTTGCTGCGTACACTTTGGAGAGGGACTGAAACTGAATACTGTGTGAGTGTATTCCTGGAAATAACACTAAGGTTGAGGACACCTTTAGGACACAAGTGTTATTAGATATTTTGTGCATGTGCCTTTCATTTATTATTAACACAAATCCATAATGTAAATCTGCTGCATTTGATGAAATGTAACATTTTTAAGGTGGTTTTGTGCAAACTTTAAAGTGAGTCATTCTAATATCATTTTTTTTTGTTGAAAACTAGAGATTACATAAGCAAAAGAACTTTTTTTTTTTTTGTGTTATCTAACAAAAAAGCTAAAAAACTAAATCTTAAACAGCTTTGCCCTTCTTCAGGTCCCACTGCTCTTTTGGCACATGGCATCGGCTACGGCAGCACAGTCACTACACATCCTGCCATGAAGGAGAAGATGATGGCTGGAGGTAAAAAAAAAAAAAAAACAACCTTTGAACCACTAACTGTTTTTAATACACTTATCTGTACTACTGTCAAGGAGCTGTAAGTACTTGTGAAAGGCAGCAGATGGTGCTGTTCAAGCTTTTTGTTTGCCTGTAGAGAATCATGCCACAGTGCCTTTGGACAACACTGCACTTTGAGGTGAAAGAGGATGCAGGGATTTGACAGAACATACTAGAGCAGAGTATTAAATAATCCTGGTTTGTGTTTTTTTTTGTGCTTGAACTACTCTGATGCCTGTAATGTGTTGCTGTTCGCTCACACATGTTGTCATTATCCTTATGCTCTTTGTCTTTTTTTAGACCACTATAAATATTCAGAGGCCCGAGTGCAGAAGGATGGCCATTACATCACCAGCCGTGGGCCAGGGACCAGCTTTGAGTTCGCCCTGACGATTGTAGAGGAACTCATGGGGGCTGAGGTTGCAGCTCAAGTCAAGGCTCCTCTTGTTATGAAAGACTGACTTGGTTCACTTGCAGTCCTTGCAAACGTCACTGCTCAGCGTAATGTTCTGGAATAACGGAGACAGCTGACTCAATGTGTGGCTTGAACTAAACATAAAAGTGACRAATCATTTTCTCTACAGGACACAAGTCTAACAACTTATCTTCTTTCATTACACTGGTAATAAGAAAATCAAAGGCCCTTTAATCATGAAAATGTGGTATGGAAAATTACTAAAYGTGCTTTCAAAATAAAACGTCTGGTTTCGTTTTGTTAGTCACATTATTTTGACGGCTTGTCCCACCTATCTTGGATTGCCAACTTTCAGGAAAAGAAAAAAAAAAGCAATGATTGGACAGAGAGGCGCAGAGACAGCTGTATTTTGATGTTTTGATAATTCTCAGCTGTGAGGCTCTGTCACTATGGGGAAGATCTTATCTGGAAACCACAACTAAACCATTAAACCCATTATTACTTGTAGGTAATTGCTAGTGTGTTATATTTAGCTATGTGGCTAATTTTAGCTAGCCTTTTTGAAATATGCTGTCACYTTTTTTAATAAGAATTTGTTCAATTAAAAGACAAAAAGTAACTTAAGCATCAAACTTCTTCGTAGCTTCAATTAAGTATATTTTTGTCCCAGCAAGGAAAAAAAAAACAATTCTTCACTAGTGATTAGATGAAATCACTTAATTTAGTTTATTATTTCTAAATTAATTTCCAATGGTTCCTAAAAACAAGTGTGTTCCTTATGAACTTTAAAAAGAAAGCATCTTCCTTATTTTAAGGCACAGTAACAGGTGACCTGTCATGATAGCATTGTAAGATGAACCCACTTGTCTTCATATGAATCCTAAAGGTCACTGTTTTGTTTTGACTTGTGGTTCTGCTCAAAAGCCTAATAATAGGCTAATGCAGAGTTGTGAAGTGACTAAGTACAAATACTTTGTTACTGTACTTAAGTAGAATTTTTGGTTATCTGTATACTTGAGTAATTATTTTTCAGTGTACTTTTTACTTTTACTCATTACATTTTTACACAATTATCTATACTTTCTTCTCATTACATTTTTTAAAAAGGTAAGAAGTAGAAAGTCGTCACTATTTTATTCTGAGTTATTACTTAAAAAAACTATCTTGATAAATTGTGTCTCCTGGACAGAGTGAATTTAATTGTKKTTGGATGAGAAGTATAAATATATACCATTCTGACACACTATTAGCTTGTACACAACCCATCACAGCTGCACGCCGTTAGAAAAAAAATTTTTTTTTTGGAGGAATCACCTCTCAATGAATGTCGTTTTGGAAAATCTAACTGCTCACTTTTACTTAGTACTTTTACTTTTAATACTTTAGATTTTGTGTCAGAAATTTACTTTTGATACTTAAGTACAAAAAATATCAAATACTTTAAGATTTTTACTCAAGTAATATTTTTAGGGAAGACTTTAACTTTTACCAAAGTATTTTTATGATAAGATACTTGTACATTTACTCAAGTATCACTTTGAGGTACTTTATACCAGTGGTTCCCAAACTTTTTATCTTCAGACCCACCAAATATTCATGGCAAAAAATTGTGACCCCAAATATTACTGGTCTGAGTACACAAACTTTGTTAATAACCCTAAAAACAAAGGCTACACAAATATAAATACTTATTTATACTTATTTTGTGTTTTTGTAATAATTATAGGGAAATATTACACCACCAAGTATTTCAACCCTTTAAATCGATTTCTGAAGTGCAGTGGTTCTCAAACTTTTCAGCTTTTTACTCACAAAATAACAGTAGCAGAGACCTGTGCCCACAACTATTTTTGGATGATAAACACATGTATCTGATCAACTTTTATTATTTATTATTCTACATTTATACATTTTAGGCAACTAAGGCAAAAATGTAATTAATTTAGAAAATATTATCAGGACCCCACCTTGATGTTTCAGGACCCCACTTTGGGTCCCGACCCCAACTTTGGGAACCACTGCTTTATACAGCACTGTATAATGTAACGTACAGACRGGGACGCGGGAAGAAGAATCCAAAAAGATTGACAGCTGGCCTGGCCAATGAGAAACCTCGTGTTGTCTGCAGTTGTGTTGTGATTGACGAATGACATCACCGGAAAGCCAGGGGGCGGGGCTTAGAATAAGGCGCATGGTCGCTGTGTCAGAGCAACAAAATCCAGTGGGTCGCTTCACCACAGTTGAGAAGGAAGAGGAGGATTTTACCAAAGGTAGGACAATTGGGTTAATAACTTCGAGTAGTGTACGGATTATTCAGAATCATAAGAACCAAACTGCACCTCCGAAATGCGTTCAATTGTGTTGATGTATTTGTTAAGCTTGCTATTTAACGTGATCGCAAGCAAACCATCACATWAAGCAACCTGCCTAAAATGCACAGCGTGTATCTGCTAAAATGATCCTGGGTGTATTAGCCGTGATTAGCTTGCTGAGTGCTGCGCCTGAAGTTTGCTGCAATCTTACRGCATTATAAATGGATTGACATCAGCGTCCAAAACAACTGGCCCTGGAGTGGAAGACAGGGGTTATCCCGYGGTAACGTTTGTCATTCATGCTCACGTTTCAGAGATACGCGTTCACACAGACTGAGCGCTCACACACAGAGCCAGTGGTTGCAGCGGAGCAGAGAGGAGAAGGCTCTGCAGATGTGAGACGACATGGAGACGTCAGTTCCAGAAGCTCTCCATCCTCCGCTGCAAAGAGCCGCAGTCAGACGGCCGCTGTCTGTGTGGTAATGCATTGCGGCAGAGAGAGGCCAGGTTAGACCTGACCAGAGGGGCTAAAATATAAAATCATAGCATTGCTATACAACCATARCCACTTCAAGAACCATGTTCCTGTTTGTAAATCTGCAGCAGTATTTTTGCTGTGATGACTTTGCTTTACCAGAGAGAAAGATCTGATCTTCTTCACTTTTGACACTTTCACACAGGAACAACCATATGCTCTCTCTCTCTTTTTTTCTAATCATTCACTTTACAGCGGCAGGAAATGCAAAGCAAGTTCCCCTCTGGTGGACTGCATGTTCAGTTGCTGAGAAACTGCCTCAGCAGCTGCAGCAGTCACACCATAAGATGCCCGGGTCATCCAAATCAGAGTGGCTTTTTTACCCACCGTTATCCTCCCAGAACAGCATCCTGCAAAACAAAGACCGGGGCAATGTTTCTTATTACGTTACAAGGGACTTATCACAGTTAACGTCACATCATATCAAAATCAGGAGGGTGCACCTGTGTATAATGATCACCTCTGGGTGCTGTTGGAAAAGTTACAGCTAGTTGAGTTTAGATGCTTTAGACAGGGCCGTGCCCGTCATGTCGTAACAGCATCACCATATTATGTTATCCAAGCTCAAGAACTGATCTTTGCCTCTCCCTGCAGGAGAAACAYGACTGCTTAAATATTGTTTTGACGACGACGTATAGCGCATAGTCTCATTAACGCTGTGCTTTTCCAGTTGGGTATTTCTGGAAACGTTAACATTTTGAGTCGTTCCGCATAACATGCTAGAATTATTCTGCTCGAGCAGCTGTACAGTAAAGAACTGGAGGCTTGACTCCCTATTTCTGGACGGGGCAGAAGACGTCCGGGTTGGGGGAAGGGTGAGGCTGAAGTCTCTGCCTGAGTCATTGGTTTAGCTAATGATGCAATTAGGCTGCTGCTTTTTTGCATCTCCTGATTAGATCCTTCGCTTGCATTGGCCTGCAGACAGTAAAGGCAGAAATTAGCTTGACTGAATACTGAATATTTTTCCAACAACGAGTTCCAATAACCCAAGCACACGGCTTTATCACATGTTTTTTTGTAATCGGCAACATACGCATGAATCTGGTTTTGGCACTCACTGTGGAATTTAGCTGATGTGTTTTGGTCWCTTCACACTTTCGTAACATTAAAAATTAAATACAAGCTGTGCTAAATTGGGTCAAATCTGTTATAACAATTTGTACATGTATAAGTCCTGGTTAAACTAAACGTGTACATGCTGTACCTGCTTCTTTTTGATTCTTGTCAAGATTGCACCGGAAGCTGAATGTGCAAGAAAAACTCAACAGGGTTGACATGATTGGGTTTGGAGCTATATAGTCAACTATATAGTTGCCAATTGATTTTGATGCTGCCACGGCTAATCAAATTTATCAATCAGAAAAAATGGCTTTAACTCAGTCAGTTCTAAAGGTACTGAGCTAAAATTTGGTATGGTAGTGGCTGAGAAGCATCCCTAACACATTCTCTGAATATGGACATCATTATACAAGATACTTGTTTAAAGGGATCCCTGATTAGTTGTAACATTAGGCTTTATTTGATAAACATTTATTTTAACTGTAAAATAAAGACTGTAAAAATACTGTAGGACCTCAGTGAAGAGAGGAGAATGTGTCGCGCTGAGCTAATACATG
>NW_013952417.1:2085377-2102576 GCF_001266775.1 Austrofundulus limnaeus | reverse complement strand
CATGTATTAGCTCAGCGCGACACATTCTCCTCTCTTCACTGAGGTCCTACAGTATTTTTACAGTCTTTATTTTACAGTTAAAATAAATGTTTATCAAATAAAGCCTAATGTTACAACTAATCAGGGATCCCTTTAAATCATTGTCATGCAATATGGCAGGTGATTCTTATTCCTGCAAAGAATACTAATTTTATTATTTTTATGGATATCTTGCTCTCATCTCCATTCCAGTCAAGGTGTTTTTATTTGTTTGTTTGGCAGTATTTGCACGGAACCGTAGTGTTTTCCACGTGTGACATCAGTTTGTCCTTGGGTCAAATACAATTAGCATAAGTTAGCAGGAATGATATGATGTACAAAAGTGAATCAGGGTAAAACACAGAAAGGTCGTTGCCTCACTCAGCTCGTTTGTCTGTAAGAAGTAATTATGTTTCTTTGTGTGCTGCATGCTGATGCTGTGTAGTTCCTTTTCAGAGCTCATCAATTGTTTGCACTTTCTTTCTTTTTACTTTAGATTGGCTGCACAATGGAGTTGTATTCAAAATAYCTTTGGATTTGCTCCAAACCCAATCTTATGTCAACCCTTTTTATAGGACTCCTTAAAAGCTGTTTTTATATAAGATTGCTGAATAAATTGCCAAAATATAAGGTTCAGTGTGTATTTTACATTTGATTGACCATTACTTTACTTTTTTACTTATACTTTTCATTAATCTTTTTCTGAGTTATCTTATGAGTCATGTACACTTTTAGTGTAAGTGCTGAAAGTCATCTCTTTGCAAAAGTGTGTATTGTGTTTCTAATCTTTTTGCTTTTTAGTCAGTGTTAATGTATAAACTTGGCGCGTCATATGTGTTCATCAGAGCCCATAAATTGGCTCCATTTCCTGAGTGTATAATTTTGTTTGCCTATTGCCTGTCACTGGCTTTGTTCTTTTATGTGGTAATCCCAGTGAGACCAGGAAGTGGCTGTAGTAATAAATGCCTAATGGTCTTCTCAGAAATACCCAAAGGACACCAGATTAAAGTCATTGAGCTAAMGGTCTACTGTCGCAGGAGAAACATTTACGTGACATGCCTATCATCATTTCTGACGATCCTCTTTATTCGTAGGTAAGGATTTAGTCAACTTATGCCAATTTATGAACATTTTGTCAAGCATGGAATATGTCTATGTTAAAGATGGTATAAAAAAATCAACTGGAAGCCTGTACACACTGTAACGGTAACGATTAGACCAAATATATAACCTGTATAAGTAATTTAGCATAAGTTGTCTAAATCGCTATAATGGGACAGGGCCTGTAACAAGTTTTCTCTAGACTTGGAAACCAAAAGCTAATTCATACTAAGCGTTTTTTTTTTTTTTTTTTTTTTTTGCTGTGAATACTTGTCTGCCAAAGGATTAGTGTACTTCTTTGGAATCGTTGCTCAATGTGATGTGTCAGCAACTCCTGACTCTGAACAAATTTAGCTACAGATACAGTATAACATAGACTAATCTAAATGATTGCTCTTATAACTTCATTTATTTAATAGATTATTTAATGTGATGATTATTTGTTTTTTTAAGCTCCAACTGTAAGTGTGCGGTTTAATACCTTTTTCTGTCAAAATTGCTAAATCACGTAATACTTTGATTTGCACAGTTCCTGCTGTCTCACCATGTTTCAAGCATCTAAATCTTGGTTTTAAAAAGACCAAACCGCATGTGGAAGACTCATGGTCAAGTCTTATTTGTTTCAGTTTGTAAGGATGGACTACTCTTGGTAGTCTGTTTCACATCTTTACATGGATTTAATGGAATCAATGCTTAGAGGGTTAAAATCCTTTGGTATCCATCCCAACTTAACTTTTAATTTAGTTGAATTAAGACAATTGCTTTAAAGTGGTGAATATTTACGCAGTCACCTATTTTACATTTAATATTTGTTTTTAATTAGCTATACCTTGTAAAAATTAGATTTCACTTCATCGAAGAGGTTTTTTTTGTCAAAGAGATCAATTAATTTTAACCATGATTTAGTTATAGCAATAAAAGCAAAAAACAACCAAGGAGGTGAATACTTTTTATACTTTATATCTATAAAAAGAGATACACCACTGTCAAAATGAAACTTCAGTAGGAGTTTAGCAACATGTCCTTGTTCCCTTCTTGCAGTTTGAATACATTTTAACCTGAAACCATTCTGAGTCCATCTGTGAGATTTTAAGTGCAACAGGCAAGGAAGGGCAGTTATTTTGACAAAATCTAAGATCCCACTAAATTTTATAAGATTGTTTCTGTATTAACTGTTTTTGTATTAAGTTATGCACTGCAATAGTAATGTGTTACAATTCAACAATGTGTCTAAAATGGTTACACACAGCTGAAAGGGGTTCATTTGAAGAATACCTCAGCCTGCTTGGACAATAGGTCCATCTTAGTTCCCACCAAATGTATCTAAAGTCTCTTTCACAGACCGTGTTCGTGGTGGGGCTGGAACGCTGTCGTCTTCTCTCAGCGTGGTTTATCTGAGGACAGATGTGTCATAAGAGTGAAGGTTGAATTCAACCAGCTGCTGTTATGCCTTTGAGTCACTGATGGAGGTTGACACAGAACTGAAACGATGAAATGTCAGAGCCGCTGAGTCAAAGGTTGAAAGATCATTATTGCTCTTTCCTGTGAAGTGGTGAAAATAGGATTTTGTAAAAGAAAAAGAAAACGACCAAGTCGACTCTTTAGTTCAGGAAACAAGCTTAATRACAAAAATAAATTGTTTGAAAGTTATCTTATTGAATTCAGGTAACGATCTATGCTGTGGTGCAATCAGATTATCTTGCAGACAATCCCCATTACTTAATCTCATAACTGGAGAGGAGCAATCCACCGAGTCTGTCTTGAAATTGATGCCGCAAGTGGTCAACTATGAACAGAGGAAGGCCTTTTCAAGAGTTTACATGAAAACAAGTAAAAAAATAAAGATCTATATGGACAGATCAATATTATATTTTCATTTCGCTGTTCTAAATATTTTCTTTGTTCAGACTAGTCAGAAGCTAAAAGTTGGACTGTTTCACACTTAAATAGCATCATTTCTCATGTTCTCATGCTGAGAACAAATTTTCTGACTATCCAAGAAACAATTGACAGAACAGGTTTAAAAAGTCTGACATTCCAAGCACACATGATCATCATGTTACCTCCCGGGGCAACAATCATCGCCTACACTCCTGCACTCACTCACTCACTCTCTCCTTTTTTCTTTTTTCCTTTTCTACGAGTAGTCAGGCAGTCGGTTTCGTAAATGTTGTTTAAACATCAATAACATTAAGTTAAGCCTCCATCAGCTTTTTGAGAGCCGTGGTTTTATAGCCCATCGATTTGCGCTTGCATTACTTGCAAATACTATCAGCAGGGTGGGGCCAGTTTCTCAGAAATTGCTGCCGTTAATATTGCGTTTAAAATTCAAATCATGTCCCTGAGAGTAATTGGATTTGTAGTTCAGAAGTAAATATTCTAACAAATTGATTCTTGTAGGGGAAGGCTCACTTTGATGCCTGTATGAAGTTGAGAGTGTGCGGTTATGAAAAGTGAGCAATAGGTAAAATGGATTTTTTTTAGCTTGCAGGGTGGTACTTATGTTTGGTCTAAAGTGTGTACTTGTTTTTTTGTTTTATTATTATTTTCTAGCATAATAAAGCTCAATGTTTCAAAATTTTTTTCATAAAGCTGACTAATCATTTGCAACCCCCTTCCTGTCTGAACTATGGCCTACTTGACTTGGTCACAAACGATGCAGCTAATTTTAAWAGGTCCCTTTAAGTGGTAACCATAACATAATCCTGTCATTTAGTTTTGATTTAACACACACTTTGCATGTTTGCTTTTCGTCTGCCCACCCTTGTTCTCAGTCATCACTTACATGAAACTATGATTCACCGAATACATGCTTACTCAAATGCTGAAAGTGCAAGGGGAGGTGTGTGTGACTGAGAAGAGGAGAGAGAGAGAGGGAGGGGCATTTCCTTTATCGCATCTGCTCTGCTCAGTGACTCCAAGCTCGCACATTTATTCTGTCTCATCCATTCGTCTCTTCTTCTTCTTTCTTTCTTTCTTTCTCTCTTCTCTGGCCCTGTTCTCTCGTTCCCCTGCTCTGTCTTGTGTCAGTTTTGTTCCATGTCATCGTCTCATGTCAGGCACACGTTGCTCGTATCTCACATGATCTCACTGAATCTCACAGTCTCCACTCTTGTGTCGTTCTTCTTTCCTCTCAGCTCTGCTTTCTTGCTAAATATTTTGGATTTTGGCTGCTGCTTTTTTTCCCTGCATTCMCCCCCCCCCCCCCACCTTTATTTCTACACACTGCGTCAGGAATCAGCTTCAGACTGAGGTGGGTGTTTTTTTTTAAGAGGATCATTGCTAGGTCTGAGGCTACGTGACTTTGGTGTCTTTCTCTCTCTTCACGCTCTCTTCTCCTCTCACTTTGTGCTGTCAGTCTAAGTCGGGATGATTGTCCGATTCTACAGTGGAGACATGGGGTGTCCGTCTGAATGCAGCAGTATTTAACATAGTCACACAGTGTGCTAGTGAGGTAGCATATCTACCTCTGCACATCTCTCAGACTGCAAGAGCTGTCTGTGCTGCTGATAGTGCTGCTGCTGCTGCAATGAAAACCATCTTTGCATACCTGATTACACTGACTTGTAGTCTGCACTCTCCTTCTTTTCTGTTTTTACTCCACTCTTTTTTTTTTTTTTTTTTTTACTAAATGCTGGTCATGTTTAATCCATGCTCTGCCCCTTTTGAATTATTGCTTAAGATTTGGCCATGCCCTCAGATGTATTAAGAACTACTTTTTGAGTATCCTGTGCAGAAGATACAAGTGCTGGGTTGCGCCAAAATATACACACTTGTACATTTCTGTTTGTTTTACCGCTACCTGCCCATCTGTTGCAGTTGCCACAGCAAGCGGCGCCCCGGAGCGTGGCTTTTCACTGTTCTAGCAGTGTTGTGATGCGTGTTTGCTGAGAGAGCTTGTGACAGTCATCTGTGCCTGCTCCGGATATGTTAACCGTGTGTTTGTGTGTAGGTGTTTCACGCTGCTGAGGCTGATTGTTGTGGGCCAGTATTGCTGCCGCCGCGTGTATGTTTGTGCGTGTCTGCTTGCACATGTAAGTAAGTGTGCGCATTTGCATTCTTATCCACTGTGTGTTTGTGCTGGCCTGTCCGCGGGCRCCGGTCCAAGAAGAAAGCACAGGAGAGGCATGCTGCAGGGGTTCAGTTTGGTGCAGTAAGCTGTTGAATGCTCTGTCACAAGCAGAAAAAAAAAAGACAGTGTTGGTGTCCTTGTACAGGCCAGGTACACCTTTACTGCAGAAAAAGTATGCATTTTTCTGAAATGTCTGCAGTAAAAGTGCCCTCAGTGGGCYTTGTGTTATCATTTACTGTTCCTGCGATGATGACATGTTGAGACAAGGCAGGGAGTGTTCATTTTTTGTGACTCTTCTTTTTATGTTTATTTTGACTTTTTGGGGGTCGGAGGTGGGAAAGACCTAATAAAAAATACTTCTGATCAGAAATCAAAAGACATCTCCTGAAATAAATAAAACAATGAAAAACGAATCTGCATTTAACCAGTGGTTGGCAGCGCTAATCCAAAAATTAGCTCCGCAACTTCAAAAGCGCTTATGCCATAGAAAAACTAGCGGAAGCTAATTTTAAAGTGCAAGTTCAAGTTGACACTTACTAGCTGGCAATAATTCATGCACAATAAATGCACAACACTGCCAACTAGCGGTGTATGAACCTTTTTACAGCTTAWTCCTACAACTGCTKATTGCTGGGGATGTGAKTKCCTGAAACAGAMCTTTAGCTCCTGGTGTAAAAATTAAAAAGTTGTTGAGGATTGCTAGTTCGGCTGCTTCTTTGTCTTTTTCTTTTGTTTGTTGTAGATTTGTCATTAAAGAAGCATCAATAAAGTAATTTTAAAACTGTTTATTGGATAACTGAAGCGACGCATTTTGGGTTCATGACAGATTTGATTTGTGACGGAAATGAAAGCACAGAGGACAGGAAACTATCTTCCCTTCAAAATAAGAGCTTAGATTTTAAAGTTTTCCATGTAGTTGCTCCAGCTGACCACTAGATGTCAGTCTTCATCAGCAGAACATCTTTAAATCATTTCTGCGTCTAACCCCGTTGCTTCGACCAATTATGTCAAGTATTGAGCTCTAGCGTTTAAACTTTTTTTTAAGGAGCTCCGATTGTAAAGTAAAATAAATCAATACATACAAAATTTTAGTATGGATTACAAACGTTAACTGTTTTAGCTGGGACAGGGAGTTCTAAACATTGCCTTCCTGCTACATAAGCAGACACAAAGCATTGTGGGAAATGAGAACTGTTCAAAGTAACAGTCAGCAAGGATGTATACCTTCTCAATAAGTGTGTTTATCTGGGAGGGGTGCTGTTGGATAGATCACGTGTGTTGTGATTCATTGACAGCCATACCTTCTGCTGTTCAAGATAATGTTGACTGGTAGGTAATTAATTATTAGCTGTACTGCATTTTAATTTTAGAAWGCGCAAATCTGCTTATATTATAAAAATTAGTAAGATCACTAAAGTGCAAATGAAATATTTAGGTCCGCAATTAGCGGATTTGCTCTTTAGCAGGCTGGTGCCCACTACTGCATTTAACATTAGTGTATTGTTTAGGTTTCATCCTTAATGCTTGCTATACTAGAAACAAAGGTGCTTCTGACTTTCATTTTATTTAAATCTACAACTTGTTGATTTTATAGTCCAGTTATCAAGAACAAATGTTTAAAAAAACCCCACATGAATTAATGGTTATTTATTGGAACTAGCTTGATAATATTTTAGGCATCTGAGAATAAAACAAAATTTTTCTAATAGACCTCTGAACATTGGTCTGCTGGTTTGCAGGCTGAACCCTAACAACAAAGTTAAAGTTAAAGTTAATTGCTTTTTTTTTTAGCTAAACACCCCTAGTTAAAAATAAAATAAAATTAAAAGCATGAGTTCCACTATGCTCCTTGAATTTAGCTGTAAATATATGCTATATAACGAGTTTACTATAATCCTGTTGTATTTTGGCCAAAAAATAGAGAAATAGTTTATTAATATCAGTAAATCATATCAAATTGTCAAAAAATAGCATATGTCAGCCTTAGGGTTGCACGATATTGAAAAAACTGACCAATTTTTTTTCCTAACATGGGGTATACATTGCAATAAGAAAAAACAGAAATTTTCAGTAGAAGACTTGAGCACTTTAAGCTATGCTGCCTTATTGTTGATGATGAACATGCACAGATTATACTTCTTTTTTGCATATAACAGTGTGTTTTTTGCCTGTATTTGAGGTATTTTTATCTTTTATTGCTGATTTTATTGTGCTGGGACCTTAGTACATGTTTCCTTCTATCATGTGCAAGCGTGAATTGCATTTTACCACCTCACCTGTTGCCTCTGTGTCTATCTTAGTTTCTGTTTCCATCACATTTAGCATTTATGCTAACCATATTTTACCTCTTTTCCTCCGGTTCTCTGCAAATTCGCTCATCTTTTTTGTTTTTGTCGAGATCCTTGTCATCATCCCCCACAGCTTGAGAATTCACCAACAACACTTCTCAAAAAAGTGCTGCGATTATTGTCCCAGAAGTTTCACATCAAAATGAAAGTTTTAATTTTATTCACACAAATGTGCCCACTTCTGCCTTTTTAAGCGACCTGTCAAAATAAAAGCTAAAACACATGACCGTTTAGTGCAATGACTTTTGGGTTCATAGATAATACGTTGACTTAATTTGCGTTTTGCATCACCTGCAGTGTGACTAATGCGCACACGTACGTTGCGATGACGATGCTGAAACTAACGTGCAGCTCTAGCCAGTTTTGTTTGTTTTATTTCATGGTCTGTGTGCAAGTTGATCAAAACTGAGAGAAAAACAACTCTTATCTGTTAAAACTGGTAACTTAATGTCCTCATGTTTAAACTCAGACCACAAACATCAGTCAGACAATATTTCGTCAGACATTTTCTCACTTACAACCTATTTTTAGGAAGTACGCTGGCCCGTTTTGTTGTTAATTTGATCTTCTAGATTTGATTTCTGATCTTAAACTTTCTCATCATGAATTGCATTACCAAGTCTGGCAGTGGTTTAACTAACGTACCTGCCTCGGGTGTGATTTGTAAGTGTTCGTGCAATTGACGAAGACAAAACCACATTCATCATGGTACACTGCAACTTTGTGTAGGCAGTCCATGTGAATTATGGCCACAGTATAGCAGGTGTGAGGAATGGCTTGGCGCTGACTGTTGGGGGGTGGCATGTGCGTGTGACTTATGAGACATGGTGCTGTTTGTGATAGCTGAGTTATTGGGGTCATGTCTGTATTTGTTGCAAACATTTGAGATTGATTTGTTTCAGGCTTGAACACTGTGGGTTTTGTGCGTTTATTCTCAATTACTGATTTAGCAAACCTCCAGCACTCTGTGTTGCCTGCAAAGCATACAAATTTGTTCTATGTTGTGTTACGGTATGTGTTTATTTAAAGGTAATAATATTCACCTTTGGCAAACTGCCTTTTTTTTGCTAAGTGTGGGCACCAAATAGTGTGCAATTCACTCTGAACTCTGGAGGATATTACAGGAAGATGCCTTGGATGGCATCACAGCCTATTCGTCTCTATTTTTCCCTTACTATGAGGCCCTGGTTCTGCTGGTCCTTCAGCACATGTGGGTAGGACCAGCTGCAAGCTAAATAAAGCTATGTGCTATCTTTATATATAATATAATGAGATGGAAGGAATCTCAGTCTTTAACTTTGCTTACACAAGACAAACATAATAAAGATGAGCGCGCACAAGACTGTTTTAGTGAATCCAAACACACATTATTAATGCAAACAAAAGCTAAAATAAATAAAGCTTAGCATTTCTTGAAGAAATGCACATCATCACCAGCCAGACCTTAAAATAACATTATTTGCAGTTTAATCTTGAGGTCTTGCGTGAGAGATGTTAGTGCTCGATTATGTGTTGGGGATGACTTTCAGCTACTACCACATCAAACAATATGTGCAAACCTGGCCGAAGGATATAAACTTTTGTGTCTGTTATACCAGTGGCGGCCGAATTGAATTGGTGTGAAATGAGAAAATGAGAATTGTTACAGATTTGCATCCAATAATTATGAGTGTCATTAAAAACTGTCCCATTGTTCACGAAATATGTTGCTAACAAAGAAACTGTTGATTCTATCAAGTAATGGCAAAGTCTTAAGCAAACATATTTTGCGGTGAGTAGTGTAGTGGGTTATAATTTTTTTGCTAACGCGACAAATGCACTTATTGCTATTTCATGTTTGGCAGTAAGCTTTTATGAGAAGAAATGAGATAAATGAAAGCTGTCCTTCTGTCGGAGACTTGTCAGTCCCAGTGTGTGCAGTTGTGCAGAGGGCTGTCAGACCTGACACATTCATCATAGACGAAGGCAAAAGGGAGAAAATAGATCATTTGAATGGAAAATGCAGAAAAACAATCCCCAAACAAGGAGAAAAACCTTTTCATAAACTCACTCAGTACTTCAGATGAATGTATTAGAACGTAGCCTTGCAAAAGTCAAGTTGGATGTTTGCTTTTTTAGTGTCACAAATATTTTTGGAGCTAAAAAGTAACGGGTTATATTTTGCCGGTCTTTTATTTAATTTTTTGATTAATTAATTTTTTTGTAAACCATGCTTTGAATGCATGTTGCTTTATGTAGGGTTGCATCGATATGAAAATTTCAGCCGATATCGATATCCGATATAATTTTTGCTGTTATGGCCAATAACCGATATTTACCAATATTACACAAACACACAAATTATATTATACATATATGCACAAAGCTAAAAAGTGGGAAATGAATATTGGATGTTAATATTGACCCAGTTTTACATATTGGACCGATACCAACCTTCTAAACAATGACCAATATCGGCCGATGCTGGTATAAATACTGATGTATCGTGCATCCTTAGCTTTATGTTTCCCAGACAGTTTACTGCTGTTCCACCTGTACAATACAGGCACCCCGCTTATTGTCCGTCCATTTTCTTCTGCTTGTCCAGGGTCGGGTTGCGTAAATTATGCTGCCAAAGAAAAAAAATGGGAACTAATTTTTGGGACATTTGGTCTTTGATTTCCTCTTTTTAACAGAGCTTTTTTATGTTGAAGCACAATCAAACAGGAACTGGATTTTGCTAGAACAATATACAACTTGCTCTATAGCCTCTGGTTATTAAAAGAAGTGATTAAACCCAAATGTGCAATCACCTTTAGAATTACAAATAAAGTCCAATATATGCATGAAACAAAACAAAAAACAAACAAAAAAMCATTTTTTTWAAAAGAACAATACATTTCAGTCTATTTTGGGGGAAAAAGCACCAGGAGGTGTTTGAAAGAAATAATGCATTTCTCCATTGCTGAGTGCTGATGAAATTTTCACAGTAGTGGCTTGATGCTTTATTCTTCACTGATGCTGTTCTTAATGAGATTTTTCTGCTTGAGATAATCATCAAGTTTTCCTTGTAAAAACTCAAGTAGCTTACTACCTTGGCTGGAGTAAAATAGTTTTATTATTATTATTATTATTATTATTATTATTATTATTATTATTATTATTATTATTATTATTATTATTATTATTATTATTTTATCTTCATACTTTTAGCTGACAATATTCAGACACACAAACAGGTTTTTTTAAAACCTCTTCTATCCACTGTAATTCTAACAGCAAGACATCTTTCTGTCTTTGTCTTATTTGATTTGAAGCAGCCCTTTTTTTCCTTGTTTTTATCTCCGAGTCCACATTTACACGCTGGTGCACATCATGAGTAAACAAAGTCTGCACAGCATTTCAACCGGCTTGTCATCAGCATATTGATTTGCCCACCTTGACCATTATTAGGCTGACAGTTTGCCCCTGATTTGCAGACACCTTCTCCAGCTGGCAAACACTTTTCCCCTCTGAAAGAAAGATAAACTCTTCCCTCACGATTCATCATCACGGATATCCTGGTAATGTGCCGGCTGAAGGAGGGAAGCCACTCAGACTGCACAGTATGYAAATCTAAAGATTACAGATATTAGGTTTGTATAACAACAACAACAACAATGTCTAAGTCACATCTAAACTTGAGCACTGCATACAATGGTTTTCTTGGACCAATAGAAAGGAATCAGAAGTGGTGGTCCCCTCTCTCCCCTCCCCCTCCTTCCCAGGGGATGAGCCCCATAGTTTGGGAACCTCTGCTTTATAAAAAGTCTTTTGAACTTAGACAGTTTATAGCAGCATGTTTAACTCCATTACAAAATGTGTCTATCAAAAATAGTGTAGCTTTTGAGGACTGGTTTTGGTCAGTGTCTTTAGAAAAAAGAAGATGCGAACTTACCTTGTTTTCCCAAATACTATAAAAGCCAAGCCAATTGAGTACACTCACATAAAGTAAAATAAAACATTACTGCTTCATTGCCAGGTCATAGATTAACTGACTTTCAAAAAAAAAAAACTGGGCTGATTTATTTCTTTTGTCACAATAAAACAATCTTTAAACAGCAGAGATTTTGTTCTTGTGAACAAGATTTACCCTGACGCCTGATATATATATTTTTACAAGCTTTGTATTTTGCTGTGAATCAAAAGTTTGCTTTGAAGCTTTTGATTCGGTAGTTCTTGTTCTGAAGCTTTGTTTTATAGTGTTGGCATCTGTTACATCCTTTTTATTTTAGCCACGTCAGTTCTGCATGAAAGACAGGCAGTTTTGTGAACATGTACGCTGCTTCTCAACTGTCCCCAGCGTCCCTTTTTTTCAGAATACACCAGCATGTTTTGTCTTTGTGAAACTTTTGGACCTGTCCAGGTTGTATTCCACCTCTTGCACAATGACTTCTGGAGATAGGCACCAGCTTTCCTGCGATCCAGAAAGGAAAAGTGGGTAAAGAGAATGGAGGAATGATATGATGAAATATAGCTGATTGGCTGCTGTTGAATCTTTTGTCGTTACAGATTTTCTACTGAGCACTGAAACAAACAAAAGGGACGTCTTTTGAAGTAATAAAACGACATAAACATCTCAGTCGATGGAAAGAGATGTGTTATAAGCACCTAAAAGCAGGTTAGAAGACAGATGGACAGCACTGTGGGAGGCTCAGCCACAGTCTAKTGGAGACACTGAAATAGATACAGATAATATTAAACAGGTAATTGATATGAATGCTGTCTAAAGCATTGTTTCATTATCATCTCTTTTAGTGTTAATAAACCACAGAAAATATGTCTATTCATTAATGTGTTTGATGTGACTTGTGAGATAAATGAAACGTTACTTTGGGGAACACTAGTTTTGCAACTTTGTGGTTAGTGTTGAAGCATTTAGGCACATTTCAATTTATGAAGCAGCAGAAAAATGTTTACAGTTGGGCTTAGAAAGGTGATATTTGAATGAATAAGTCAGGTTAAATGATAGTTTATTTTATTTAGTGTTTAATGAAGAGGGTTTTTGTAATCAGTAAAATATTGCGCAGGATGAGGGCCAAAATTAAAACTATTGCGCAACCAGTGGTTGCAATATCCTTGTAGCAGGAGGCTATATCTGTTCCTAAGCCAGCTATTGATCTGATTAATGATAGGCCGGGACTGGTAACTGAGAAGCAGACTATTTATTTGCATTGCAATCAGAGAGGCTAGCAAGTAGCATGTCTAGGCTGTTCACCTAACTTATTAGACAAACGTTTTTGATAAAAGAAAACTTTCGTAATAAAAATGGTTGACATGTTCCTAGACAGAATTTGCTTTTCAGCATGAGGTCAATCATACATATTAAACATAAAACATTATTGTGAAGCAGACAGCTTTAGTTACCACCTGAATCAGCAACTGCATTTGCCTTTGGCTGTTGGTCGACGGCATTGTTGTGCTTTGTTTTATTCTCTCTCTTAAGCCAAATTATAAGAAAAGCCAAAACTATCAAGTTGGGGCTTTTTAGAAGAAGTTTAGTTTTCTTTATTCAAAAAGTTTGTGTCTAATAAAGTAGGTAAACAGCTTAGGCATGTTAGTTGCTAGCCTCTCCAATGCTAACGCAAATGAATAGTCTCCTTCTCATTTGCCAGCGCCGGCCTCTCAGTTATCATTGCTGGCCTGTCATTAATCAGATCAATAGCTGGCTTAGAAATAAAAATAGTCTCTTACTACAAGGATGTAGCAACCACTAGTTGTGCATTAGTCTTAATTTTGGCCCTCGTCCCGTGCCATAATGATAAGAAATTATAAACAAAAAACAATGATTATTAAATGTTGGATTTGTTGGTCATGATGGCCTTTTAAGAACTGTTATGGAATTTTTCAAAAAGAAAATAGTCAAATTTAAGAGTCCTGTGTGCGTAGAACCTGAAATAGTAACAAGTGTCTCCAGGCAAATGCACACATTTCAGAGTGTTGCTGTTAGCAGATTTTTCCACATCATCATAGAAGCTGTTATTCTCACAGTTTACCAAGGTTAATGTAACAGTGCAGATGGCACGTTTATTCACCGTAGCACCTGGACACATTACACTGACGTGCTGAATCAAAGCAAGGGCTTTCACGATGATACACACAGAAGCCCCCCTCTCCTTGGAGCGTAGCAGCTGCTGCCGCCGGGAGTTTGTGAACCAACGTTTTGAATTGAAACAATTATTGTTTGTGACACAGACTGTGGGCCAGCTAACGGCGTATACGTGGACCTGAATAAACAGTGTGACGTTAACCCTTTATGCTTCAGGAAACCTGGCGATTAATTTATGCTTGGCTGTGCAAGCACCATGGATATTTATATGTAGCCTGATGTGATGTGTGTGTTTGTTTGTACAGAAATAGAACGAAGGAGGATGCATGTCAGGCACCCTTCTGCCAACCTGTTAAAGCATGTATTTCTTTAATGTTTAAGCATGCTTAGGTTGATCCATACACTGACATGTGGTCATTGTGTGGGCACTTGCATATGGCCATTAAGTTTGTCCTACTTTCAGCAGGAGGTTTAGTGTATTTTATGTGCATTGCACTTTCTGTGTAGGCTCTCAGAGAAATGTCACTCAATTCTCCATTTCCATACCACACACACAAAAAAGAAAACAACCAGCGTTGTAGCTCATGTGAGTTTGTGCTTGAGTACAAGCTGATTCAATTATTTTTGCATGTGGAGGACCTTTATTAAGCCGTTTCTTGCAGTGCCCTCTGAAGTACAAATAAGTGACAAAGTGATTGATGCCTCCACTCTGCAGCAGCAAGAAGGAGCTGCATGCTCTTCTAAAAGAGCAGCTGCCTGAGTGTCCTGAGGTGGTATCTGAGTGTGAGAAGTGACCTTGCCAAGTCATTTGTGAGTTTTTTAGATCGGCACACATGTATGTAATCGCATAAATTAAAGCCTGTGATTCGAAATGCAAAATGATTTTTATCGGCTGCCTGCTTCTGATTCTAGCATTACTTTGATGTCCAAAAATGATGCCAACTGTGACTGTCTCACAGCCACAGTGAAGGCCACAGCCTCCCTCAGCTGGCATTTAAAAGATGTTGAATCACACGTATGATGTCAGAAAGCCAGATTGTCTGCGTTCCATAAATCTTCAGGCACTTACTGCTATTTCAGAAAAACAGCTAGGAGTCCAGCTGGACGTGACTGGTGTTATGTGTAAATATCTGCAAACATTTTATCTTGTAGGTTGACTGTCATGTTGTTGTTTACTTCTTAAAATTCATTTTAGTTAACATTAGGAATGACCCAAACACCAGCACCTCCTCTTCATTGTAAGTATGTCTTGATACAGGAGCTGTGTTGGTGTCGAATTTTAACATTCGCTACTTGGCAGCTCAGCAGTTATGCTCTTAGCAATATGTGTGCGTGTGTGTTTTTAAAGACCATCACACATCATTGGTGAAAATTAATCAAGAAAATAAACTTGCCATTTTGCCATGAACATACACTAGAAACAGAAGCAATACTTGGACCACCTTACACATTAAGCTTACTGTTAACATAAGAAGGAGAAAGATGAGGATAGTGAAAACAAGAACCAAATMATTGTAGTGCAAGCTTGATTAATCTTGACAGAAGTAGACATTCTTTAATGCTAAGTATTAACATATCAAAACCAATTTATCCTCTTTAGCTCAACCATTTGGCCCAATCAACTGTTTTAAACAAGTGGATGCACATTTTTTAATTTCATGGGATCAAGGATTATGGATAATCTTTCCTATGAATTGATATAAAAGTTATGTTAGATGAACACCACTGTTTGATCACAGGAAAAAGGGACAAGCACACAACCTGCTTAAACAGAAAAGTTTAAATAATTGGTAGTGTCAAGGGGAGTAGGTTACTGTACCCGCTTTTGTTTAAGGGTTACAGAGAGCTGCTGCATATCACCAGCAATCTTTGGGTGAAAGACGGGGTACACCCGATAAGGCTGCACCTAACCAGTATTTTGATAGTCAACTAATCTGTCAATTATTTCCACCGTTTTTAGATTAGTTGATTAGTCACTGCTATTTCTGTCATGACGTCCATCTATGCATCCTATGGGCGCACATCTTGTACCAGCTTGTTCCTTCCTGCCATGGATTGATCGATTGGTAAATTTAGCCATCTTTTGAAAGTTTAAATCTAATTGTTTTTCCTCTTTGACGTGATCGTCTTTCCGTTCCACAATTATAATTGTTCTTTTATGTGCCCACTTCGACTTCTTCTGTGGTTAGTAGTAGACTGGCATCTAGGGATGTCCCGATGAGATACATCAGTGCCGGTATCGGTTGCAGATATCGCCATTTTTTGAAAATCGGGTAGAATCGGTTTTAGTCGTGATCAGGCCGATCCAGTTTTCGCGACGGTGTTCAGCATCGTCATGCTTTACAACTGCCATTAAGAAGACTTAAGGACGCACACAAGTATACAACCATGCCCACAGTGTGGGAACACTTTTCAATGGAAAACAGTGATGCTGAAACTGCATCTTGGAAAGTCTGCTGTTTCTCGTGGTGAGAACAGCAGGGCTCGCTTTAATACTACCAACCTTGTCACTTGGAAAGAAATAAAGAAATAAAGCTATCTGATCTGTATTGGATCGGTTTCGGAAAGACTAATCATTAAAAAAATCGTATTGTATCGGGAGCCAAAAAATCTGGATCGGGACATCCGTATTGGCASCTCTTCCATATTAGTGAACAATGCAACCACAGACAATAGAAGCGATTCTACTACCAGCAGTTTGCGTATTTCATTGCAGATACAAATTTACATTTATGTGGGTAAATAATACGAAATTCAATTAGAAATTGAATTGTTCACTTATTTTGATAATCAACGTCATAGATTATTTCAAATAATTGGTGCAGCACTACATCCTGAACAGGTTATGGTAAATGGTATATGGACTGTACTTATATAGTGCCTTTCTATCCATCCAGGACACTCAAAGTGCTTCACACTGCAGACATTCACCCATGCACACACACATTCACACACTGATGATGGCAAACTACAATTGTAGCCACAGCTGCCCTGGGGCACACTGACAGAGGCGAGGCTGCCATACACAGGTGCCACTGGACCCTCTGACCACCATCAGTAGGCAAGGTGGGTAAGGTGTCTGGCCCAAGGACACAACGACTGAGTCGACTGGATGGGAATTGAACCGGCAACCTTCTGGTTCCAGGTCGACTCCCCTAAGCACTCTACCACAGCCGCCCCTTTTATACAAACACACACTCGTGGTCTGGAAAAGCAACATTTAAGCTTCCCACTCATCCAGTTTTTGTAACTAATTTACAAATAATTGCTTTATTATGCAGACTGAAGTTGTTCTTCCCTTTGAGCTAAACAGACCCATTTCCCTTCAAACATACTTCAGTACAATAATCACTACTCAAATCACAAGTAGGTTATTAGTACTTTAATTACCAGCTTGAAACTGTACACAGATATAATTAAACATCATTACACAATACTTCTAATACTACTATTGCAAGCCCAAGTTGCTGTGATATCTACGCAAAACTGGTGATAAAAACATTTAAATGTTGTTTGATGTGAATTTAACATCTATCTATCTATCTATCTATCTATCTATCTATCTATCTATCTATCTATCTATCTATCTATCT
>NW_013952417.1:2073557-2085367 GCF_001266775.1 Austrofundulus limnaeus | reverse complement strand
ATTATAATTTTATTTAATTTCTTGACAGTATGACACATTTATTTGTTTTGATGTCAAATGTTACTTTGTGTAAACAAAGAATGAAACGCACAGGAAAGTGGTTAACACAAATTTGTAGCCATGCATTTCTCATACATTCTGTGTCTGACTGGGTGTACAGATTGTTCTTGTCAACATTGCCACACTAAGTGTGCAAAGTATCATGGACTCTGTGAGTGAGGAGTGCGAGTGAGTGGGTGGTTTTAGTGTATGTGTAATTTGTTTGTCACAATGTCCAAGCACATCACTGTTAACAGCATGAAAGAGATGCTTTCCCAGGGAACAGTAGAAATTAGACATTTTTAAAAATTAAACACATACAAACATCTTACAGGTTAGAGTTGTGGCTTTTTTATATGCTCTTACATTTTAGACCAATACTGATAATTATTGTAGTATTTCATCTTTTAGTTCTAGTTCTGCTGAACTTCTGTTTTCCTGGTTTCAGTCACTGTGTTAAAACATGAACAAAACCTTAAAATATTGTAAGTTACAGATAAGGATATAATTGTGTAAAGTTAGTTGCAGTGATCCCCAGGGTATTTTATTCTCTGATTAAGTTATTAACAGTGGCTGTGTTTCCATTCACCACGAAAATGTGGAAAATATATTTTCGAAAATAARTGCTCAATGGAAACACATTAATTTTGAAAAAAACAGTTTTTCGACAAAATGGTTTTGCGTTAGGAAGAAGTGGCTTTTCAGCCGTATCGAAATGAGACGATATGATGTATTTCGCAAAACTGCAATGGAAACACTTTTTTCGCATCACAGAAATCACGTGATCAAGAACCGGCTGTTTCTACTGGTGAAAAAGACGATGAAGAAGAAGATAACAGGAAGTAAAGGTAGTAGTAAAATCACCGAAGTAGTAAAAGAAAGAAGTAATCTCACCAACTACAGTTTCCCAAAAACACAGCATACATAGTCACTTCCAGTAAAAGGGGTTTGTCACTCGAAAGCCTCGATAAGACGCTGATGTCTCCTCTGATGGCTGATGATGAGCGCTAGTGTTGTGGTAGCAACATGCTATGTGTTTACATCCATTGCCGCCATGTTTGTAATGACTTATCGCGAGAACAAACGTATTCACACGTGACTTTAATAGTATTTCTTACTTAATGGAAACACTGCAATTGCAAAACTGTGTTTTTCGACATTAACAGAAGGTCGACAAAGTTTTGCGCACATTTGCAGTGGAAACACAGCTACTGAGGTAGCCTTAGACTCACACTCCTCACTTACAGAGTACATGATACTTTTCACACTTTAGGTGATACTTTTCACAATTCGGTTTCTTAGGTCGTATTCAGGCCTGACACATTTGGTCCGCTTTAAACAGACCAGAGTTCGTTTCCAGTGTTGGTCCTGACTTTTTGTGCAGTTGTGAATACATTCATGCGAACTCTGATGTGGATCAAACAACTGGACAGAGACCCGCTTTTTGAGGTGGTCTCGGTTCGCTTCCAAACGAACTCTGGTGCAGTTCGCCTCAGTTCACTTCTGGTGTGAATACAGACCGGACTCGAACCGAACCAACTGCATTTAACATGTGCCTTTTTGGACTTCACAGGCCACCATTGCTGAGCTAAATAAACTGAAATCATACCTGTTTYGTCGACTCGTGCTGAGCAGCTCTACTGTCAGCATGTTGTGGGTCAGAATACGCAAAGCACCTCGTCTCCTTTGGGTTGCAGAACACATTTACTGACGTCGCTCCAAAATTAGAATTTCATCACAAAACCACCATTAAATTAGCTGCTTTTGATATCTTAAATGGTATTGCAGTTGTACTATCAGCATAAATGTGCACATCAGAACTGCAGCACACAGAACTTCCATGTTTTTTTCTGGGTCTGTGATCGTCACCCTCGTGGCTTTGTTTACAAGTTATAGTTCRTTTGCAAAAAAGCACAATGGAATGCAAACCGAATGAAAAAAATAAAGTCCACTTTTTGTCTGGACCAAACAAGTGGACCAAAGGACTTTCCAGATGTGAATACACCCTTATAAATAATTGTCATAAATGTCCTGATGCATCTCAGTAATCCAGGTAAAAAATCCAAAAGAAAAAACTTGTATAGGTCCTCTGGGCGGGTTCTTCTCTAATGAAACGTTTCGTCTCTCCTCCAAGAGACTTCTTCAGTCTGAGAATTTCAGGCAAAATTCAGGCTTTTAAGCCCTGCCTCCATGTGACTGATACTCTCATCACATGGCTATCGTTGACACCTAATTAACACCTATTGTTAACAGGGGGTGGAGTGATACTGGCAATTGTCCTAAATGTAAAACAAGTTGTATATATATTTTTTTTATTTGGGCGGGAGGATTACAGATGACCACAACACTTACATATCCACAAAAATGACCAGAAATTAAAAATGTGCATTTCTGATTAACACTTCACTGATGTCTCTGGCTACAACATTTATTAACAAAAACATACATATTATTACGACCTTCTAAGTTTTCCTCTCTCCACAGTGTCTACTCAAGTACAGTATTTTCTCTGTCCCTTTCTCCTTCTTTTCCAAGACCTTATTAGCAGGCAGGGTGTTTCCTTTTTTCCTGTTTTCCCAAAAGAATTGTGTTACCTGCTATTCACTGCCTGCCTCTCCCGGGGCCGTTTAGAGTCTGTTCAAAGAGCCTCCAGCCACTTCCTGCCTTTTTTTTATTTACTTATTTATTTTTTTGTCCATCTCATTTGGAACTCTGAACCATACTTCTCTGTTTTTCCTGTCAGACAAAGAATTCAGTGGCATGTCAGCATCTCTAGGGATGAGGTTTGATTTAGATTGGCAGGAAAATAGAAAACTGTAGGTGTCAGTTTTTTTGTAATGGAAGGGTATTAAAATGATATTCTTAAAAACTAAAAAGTAGTTAGAAATTTAAGCACCAGAGCATCTCTTTTTACTGTCTAAATATGATGGTAAAAGTACATCAGTCTTCATGTATTTTCTGGATTGCCCTATAATCAAGTGATAATTAGACTTACTGCAAGATTTTTAATATTTTTGCTTTGTTTTAATTAGRGTGGGGCATAATTGTATCGTGTGCGATTAATCATCAGAAAAACAGTAATCTATTATTTTTTTGGCACTTGACGATTAATACAATTAATGCCACCCGGCATACTGACTGAGATTTCTCCAGTTACTCCGCTCAGTGCTCCTCTCCGCTTCAAATATGACAAACATTTTTAAAAAGTTCTGTAATTTATTTATCTATCAACACAATTTAAAATTTGATGCCTGAAGTCTGTAATTTTGACACAATTTTAAACAGATTTTTACAAAGCGCAAATCTTTCCCACCAAACTGGTCATGTGACCAGGACATAAGGGTGTCCCGGGACTCCAGGGGATTAATCGTCAAATTAATCGTTATCGGCTAAATACCACAATTAATCGTGATAATGTTTTTGCCAATATTGCCCAACCCTAGTTTTAATAGATTAATTCCACCCCAGGAAAGTATCAGTAAGTGTTGAAATTTCTATACTTTTTTCATTGTTTTCCAGTATTTGTTTTTTCTTTGGAAGGTTACTTCCAAACATGAAATCAAACCATTTCTTAAGAACTGTATCATTCTTGGCATTCRAAAATACTTTTTCTCAAAGGCCCTTTTTAATCTGAAAAGGACTGGACTAAGATGCTGTTAGTATTACGAGCTCAGCAGACATGCAGTTTCACCAGTTGTTTGCTAGTTGTTGCTGCAGATAGCCTGCAGGAGTCGCAGGGGAGGCGTGCTCTGTGATGCGGAACTCGGCTCGGAGACACAGCCTAGAGGAGGAGCTGCACCTAAAAGGCGGTTCTAAGACCAACCAGCCATTTTTGTTCTGAATAGCTACTACAGGACGTTACAGGATTTCTCAAACATGCATGAATGAGTCAAAGTAGCACTCTGGATATGTTTCTGATGAAGGGATAATGTTACAACATGATATAAAGCTCAGAAGTTGATTTTACATATTATTGACCCTTTAAGGATGGGCATTATAAGCAAACTTTATATTTGAAATATCACAATTATCAGAAATTTTTGTGAAAATTATGTGTCTGCCACCACCAGCCGTAATAAAAAACTGACTCACTCAAAAAAAGACCAGTTGACAGCCATTCATGTGCTTCACAATACAATTATTTCACTCTTTTCTCAAACAATGCTAATTATCAGGCTCAGAAAGCGCCAGCACAAAAACAAGCTGTTCCTTGTGTTTCGGAAAAAATAAAGACTAAAACCATCATAACATTTGAACATAGAGCAATTATTTATGTTCATCTTAACGAGGGCTACTGCAAGCCGCAATTTTAGGATTTCATTTATTTTATTAGTGGAAAGCATGAAGTAAAACATGAACAGATTATCTTAAATGGCATCAAATGGTGCAGTTTGAAAGAGTTTACTCCAATAGTTTTTCAGATACTGAACACAATTTTAGGATGCAGGTCCACGCTCAATGTGAAGATAGGCTTACTCAGCTTTTCTTGTTCATTTGTTAACCTATAAAAACACTGGGAAGTGCCTGGAAATTTATTAAATGCAAAACATACTGGTCTAGCAAAAATATACAAAAGCTGCATGTGTTTGCGTCTTTACTGCGCTCCGCTGCCCCGATTGGTCCTGATTGATAAAAAGCACCATTACAGAYGGTCAACTTGGTGCATTGTTGCCACCTCGTGCCCGTGTTATGTGTTACTACCAGCTGCTGATGGGCAAAACATTGTCTGTAGTTTCAAGTATTTAAATTTCGATACTATACCGATCTTAAAATATTAAAAAACTGTTGCCCATCCTTAATAAAAATACTGAAACATGATGCTACATTTAATCTAATGATGTCATCAAATCCTAAATTTGATTATTGGATCCAATTGCTTCCAGTTCCTAGTTTATTTTCTAGCTCAGTGTACATACTGTAATGCCAGCATCAAATGGTGCATTATGTTACTGTACCTGTTCTGCTGCATAAATCTCTTAATGTTTTTACTGATGCTTGGAATCGTTCCTAATGATAGTGGATTTAGAATTGATCCCCTCCGCTACTCTGTCCTTTCTTTGTTTTTAAATCAATTTTAATGCTTTCTGCTCACCTATGCAGAACTAACTATTGAACTCCTGCTCACGCTCACGTGTCATTATATGCGCAGTGATGCGGGAAGCAGTGATCCGTGGTACTTGAACAATGATGAATAACAGGGCTCTCTATGCATTGTTGTTAAAAGAAGAACCCAGTGGACTCTGGGATGTAAAACACAGAGAGGATCAGGAGTGAGACTGCAACTCTTGTAATGCTGGAGTTGTAATTCAAACATCCTCACCTGGCAGAAACACAAGGACATGCAGCACACATTTAAGTGCGTGCAAGGTTTGAAGTGTAACGGTCCACTCAGGCTTGTTCTGCTTATCTGTGCAAWTTTTTACAAGATACGTGTCACAATCTTTCAGCCTGTTTATGTCCTAGTTTGTTAAACTTGGTTTCAATACACTAAAGGCTGGGATGTTAAGGTAGCATAAGAAGATATTTATGAAATTACCTTCTTAAATTTGTTTTCTTTTGTCTTTGAGATACAGAGGAACAGCTTAGAGCAAGGGAACAAAGTATTTTGCAGCGTACCTCTGTGCTCCTTGATCACTGCTGCATTCTTTCCCTGCAGTGCAAAAAACAAACAAAAAAAGAAACAGTTTATTTGCATGGCGAAGACACCAGGACTTAAAATTCAACCTGGAATAATTAGAAAGGAAAGCTGGTCCCGTTTCATCTTCAACTTCCAGATTCCACCCTGAGGCCTTAACAGTTTGCTTTTTGTTCTTCGCCATACTTGTGATTGGTTTTGTGACGGAATTTAAAGGTGTTGTTTGTTAGTGATTAATGTTGTTGATTTAAAAAGTAACCATGATTACATGATTCATGTATGAAATAACCTGTCAAGGTTATAAGTGCAGAGGGGGAAACAGCAGGTCAGTATAGCCGTGTGCACTTGAAGTTAATCTTAGTTCTTTCCATTTCAGTTACGTTTAATTGGCCCATGTTAATGTCTAAGCTAGGATTCTGCTTCCTGCCATTTATCTGCCACTCAGGCCATGCTACACTACACTTTTTTTTACCAGCTTATGTTTGCAAATAGTCTGCGTGCCTAATCTGTTTGTGGTAAAAAGAACCATTCCTGTCGCTGTTTGCTTGCCAGTATCCTTTAAAAATAGTTGTCGCATGCAGGCCAAGTCAAAAGTCTAAATAAAAATGGAAAATGATGTCATTCAGGTTGCTGATTCATCGTCCTTATAGACAAACAATGCAAAGCAATGCAGACAAACTTGGACTGCACATCCCACACTTTAAAAACACAAGAAGTACTTGTTAGACTTGGTGGGAAGGTTTAATGGTGTTTTGTCCTTAATGGCACTAAAATAAAGGTATATCCATTGATTGTGTGTTTTGTTTATCTTCTTCTTATTTACTTATTCATATTATTTCTCTTATTTGCTTTTTAGTTTGGTTTTCTTTTAGCAGCATCATCGTGTCATTTTATGCAATTTATGTGCTGAAGGTGGACCCAGTTGTAAAGTTATGGTGGTATTTTAAAACTCTGTTGTGCAATAATGGAGCGCAAAATGTGTTTTAAAATGAATACAGTGCACAAATAGTATCAGAAATGAGCGTTGATATATAATTAATATGTTAAGGATTATAGCTTTGATATTTAAAGTTGTACATTAGATATTTACAGCTGAACTCTAATCTGATGGTCCAGTTGTTGCAGTTTATGATGGACATGGCTTAAAATTTGACAAAAATATGTCTCAAATGTCCATGTGTATGGCCGCGGCAGCTGTCATACAGYCTAATGATTCATGACACCACAGATCAGTTGCACTTTTTACGTCTTTTAACAGAGGGGTGGGGATTTGTATCTGACGTTTGCTGTATAAATAGGCTATTTATTCAAATTGCCATTAGCCTTTTCTCCCTCGGTTGGCAGCCAGTGACCTGCATCGCTTCTGTAATCAGGGGACCTCCACAGCTTAACAGAGAGGAGGCCATTTCGAAAATCACAAACTGTCTGTCTGATGAGAGGAGGAAAAAGCCAATGCCCTTGCGTGGATTTCCATCTTTACAAGGCTTTGACTTTCATCCTTTGAATGTCACTTCAGATGAAAAGGGGATTCCATTTGACTCGTCTTTCCAGCCTGACAGGGATGGAGTTTTGGTTTGCTTTTCGTTCTCTCTCCCTTTCTCTCTGCCTGACTGATCTCCCATGCAGGATATCCCCGGCAGTTCTCGTCTGTTAGCCTGTCTCCTTCTTCCGCAGCCATCTGTTTGGATCTGTGTGTGTTTTTGGCAGCTGCCAACATACTACACAGCACCGTGCTATGCTTTCCAGGCCAGCAATGCCGGCCTTCTTGCTTTGCTCACGTAAGCTGTGTCTCAAGAGGGAATTCGCTCAGGCAGGATGTAGGTGGATTTGTGGATGGAAAACATGAAGAGCAACCTTTGGTGACTCAGTTTTGCATTTTGGGTGTAAAGTGTTAGAGACGGGCTTAAGTGAAGCCATGAAGATGAATGTCTGTCATGACTGGCACCATCTCGCTCCCAACTCTTCTTTTGACCACCATCTCTCACCATTTGTTGTGGATTTACTCCACAGATTTTGGGCTGGTGGACAGATTTTAGCAAGGACAACTCTGACTTACAGAGTCACAATCATACATGTCAAGTTCTACAAAATGTCCATAAATTACATGGATTTCCCCCCATTTTGCAGGCATACGGACAAATAGGGCAATCTCACAGATCATTTCAGATCTCACRGATTTTGTCAAAAACTCAGCTTCAAATTTATTTGACATCTCATAGCCTGTAGGACCTCAACAAAACCATAAATAAAGTTAAATAATCATCTCCCACAATCTTTGTGAAAATTACAATTTTTGAGATTCAATACAGCTAAATGTTCGAATTGAAAATGGGCACCGTACTCAGCAAACACAGAAATTACTATTTTTGTCAGATTTATAGATATAAAATATTAGGCTTTAATTGTAATCACAAATACTGGTACTTATTTTAAAATCGACGGCTAAAACTAGAGCCTGCAGTCCTTTAAAAAATAGTTTTTTTTCTTTTACAGAAAAATATAAACATTAGCTGGATTTTGTTTCAGCTCTACGGGAAATGTGTTMATTTTAAAGAATATTTCTTCTTTTGGACTTAAATGCTAGTAGCGCAGATAAAAGTTCACACATGGATTTATGTGTTTGCTGCCTCTGACCAATGACTAATCACTAATTTACCCAAAAGGTCTAACCAAGTGGGTGTGTTGTTGTTTACCTGTACAACAGTACAGTACAAGTCAATTTAGATTGCTCAGTGCACACCTACAAACCAGGGGCGGAGCCAGGGGGTRGCCATGGCCACCACAGACAAATCTTTGGCCACCCCATTGGCCACCCTGCAGTACACACCCCGACCACAGAGAAACAACATTTAGGGGTGTAATAATCCTCCTGAACAGTTGGTGGCAGTGTTTAACTGTTTGAAACATTACCAAGCTCCATCACTGAAGAAGAGTAATGACAAGGAAGTGATGATTATCTTTATATACAGAACCTGTGCCTATGTAATCTGATTTATGGTGTCAACTTTTGGACTTACGGTGACATTTTGTCATTTTTTGCTACAAAGCCTGGATGATTCTCTGTCCCTTCTGGTTATGAGTAGGCCTATCACTAAATTAGAAAAAGTGAAACACCCCTCTAAATTCACTGTTGGTGGTTATCAATGTTGCACCTATTCATTGGGTAAAATGATTAATATTAGTTTCAAACATGCAGTTGAGGGTCATCTTTATTTGGCACAATGACGTGTTACAATTAAAAATAAATAAATAATCAATAAACAATATAAAACTAAAAGCACCCCTAAAGTCATTGTATATAATAAATTGTGTTACATTAATTAAACTTTTCTCAGCTGTAGCAGTGAGATTAAAAACAGGATGATGGAACTAGTTTAATGAAGAATCTGTCTCTGAATTAATTATTAAATCAAGTGTTTATTTATGTAGGGAAAATTATGTTTAATAACCTGGTAAAATACGCCAGAATGCAGGAGATGGCATCTATTTCATTCAAAATTTTCTGGGGGAGGACCCCCAGACCCCACCAACAGTATGTCCCCCCACCTTTAAAATTGTTCTGACGCCCATGTTTATAAGGTAGTCACTGCCTGTAAAAGGACATAACAAAATGACCAAAACACAAAGATCTGCAGAGACTTTCAAGTAAAAAATAATATAATTTTCCTGGCCACCCCTGTGTGAGTAGTGGTCCCAGTCTGGCCACCCCTGAGAAGAATGTCTGGCTCCGCCACTGCTACAAACTTAATTTATTTTTTTTTGTATTAAAAATGTAATTATATTTTCATTAAATAAAGTTTTAATTAGTGTAGGAGACAATAAAAAAAACTTTTCCTAACCCGCAGCCATACTGCTGAATATAAAAAAATACAGCTGAGTATAACTGCATACCCGTCTAAACTATTTTATTTTCCCGTTCTTGCGTCTCTAAATAGATATCCAGATGAACTGATGCAGAGGAAAAGGACCAGCTGTTTTTTTTAAACTCAGCTTCTTTTTCTCTTTATTCTTGCTCTGCCTGCAGTTTTAATCTGCAAAGTGCACCTTTGCCCATTAGCGCAGTAAATTTGAGCCCTCCAACATGAGCCAGGGTGTATCTGTAGTGTACCGCATTGCTGCAGTCAGCAGCAGCAGCATCCTCTCCAACTACAGTTCAGTACACTCGTCTCTGTTTGATGAATGCATTGYTTTTTTTTCTTTTTTTACAATCAGATCTGGTTTGATTTGGGTGACAAAGTGTGAAGAATGAAAATGGGGCTACCAGCTGAGAAGTGTTTACATATAAACTTTATAAATGATAAAAACTAGTGTCTGTTTGTGTRTTTGAATGATAGGACATGGCAGGTTCTGCTTCACTGTTCACTACAACGGCACTTCTTTTTAGATATTCATTTTGCGATGTAGTGGAGCTGATACTTCTCACAATAAAACTTGAGATACTGACCCAAAAAGCACTTTTGATTTAAATGATCCTTGAATTGAACTCACTGTCCTGCTGGAAAACCACAGTGGTCATAAGATCTTAAAACATTCACTAAAACAGTCGATAAGGATTTTGATAAATAGTGTCTAACTGTCCTTAACACAAAATGTAAAATGATAATCAGATTTGCACTTGTTTAAATAAGTTATAGGTTAAGTCCATTGCGTTGAGATTTACTGAATCTCTGTAGGAACATTAGAATTAAAGTTTTATAAGAACATGTGCTTTGAAAGCTGTGCAGCAAATCTTCTGTGTCCCCTGCTCCTCATCAGTGACAGATGATCCACAAGGACTTTGCTGTGCCGCGTGGTAAATTTCCTGCCATGCCTTTTGCCCATCAGGGTCATGCCATCATCATCATCAACTGATTGCAGGAATGACCTGTGAGCCAGAAGTGCCGTGATTGAAACGAGTGGGCAGGGAGCGTTAAATTTGTCCTTGGGAATGTGGGACATGCATTCCCTGCCTGGGAAATTGATGGCAGGAGAGAAAGTCACCTTCACTTTATCATTACGACGTGGAGTTAGGACTGATGATGAGGGAGTAGCACAATGTTCTCAGCGTTTTATCTTACGGAGGGTTTAGTTTTATGTTACCCACTGCAGTAAGATGGGTTGAAGCAGCAATGGTGTTGGTTAATATTTTCAGGAAATGTTTCCTTAAGGTTTTTTTTTTTCAATTTGTGTAAGAATATGTGCACATACTGCACCTAACCACTCATCCCAACTCTTCCCAGCTGTCTTTTAAGTGAGCTTGCTACAGAAATGGCCTGCTTCTTGGACAGACACTTTGAATTATTCATACAATCCCGTTGCTCTGAGCAGTTCTGGTTTGAAGAAACATTTAGCAGCCRTAGCTTATAAAAGACTAAATCATTTGGATTTGTTTCGCGGTGTTGCTTTTTGACTTTATTGCCATTTAACAGTATTTACTTAATACATTTTATCTCACAGCTGTAGAAAACTTAAAAACTTGATGATGTTTAATGATTCGGCTTCATGTCTGCACTCAGAGTGATGACATATCGCCATCTAGTGGTGCAGACGAGTAACAACTTTTGAATGAGCGTAGACCGCTCACCCAGCTTTTCTCTCAAATTCAGACTTTTGACAAAAAATATTGATTGGATTCACTTCCAAATAAAAAAGCTATTTCACTTTAGCAGACTGATTATTCTCATTGTCTGTGCTGAATTGGAATACAACATTTTTCACTTATATTTTACAGCATCTAGAAACCATTACTGTGTCTGTAAGGGTTTTTTTTTTTCTAAAGAAATGATGAGCTGCCCTCACCCTCATAAACCTCCACACTAAAGTCATGCTTGGTTGTGTATGTGTGTGTTTTTATTACGTTTTGTCGAAGATTTTTGACCATTTTCCTGGTACACACATCCTTGTGTGGACCCACTGTCCATGATGGGGACAAAGTCCGGGACCCCCTGGTTTTGGGTGGGGGGGGGGAGCTCAGTTTAGGACAAAGGTGTAGATTGAGTTCAGGTGAGGTTTAGGGTTAGGACTCAAGGTTAGGCTATGAAAACAACCGGAAATTGTATGGAAGTCAATGCGAAGTGCCCACGAGGAAAGAAGAACAAACGTGTGTGTGTGTGTGTGTGTGTGTGTGTGTGTGTGTGTGTGTGTGTGTGTGTGTGTG
>NW_013952417.1:2071055-2073520 GCF_001266775.1 Austrofundulus limnaeus | reverse complement strand
GTGTGTGTGTGTGTGTGTGTGTGTGTGTGTGTGTGTGTGTGTGTGTCTTCATTTCTGGTCACCATCAAAGCATTTTGTGTATTCTGGCTGATTTCTTCAGAAAGATGCTTCTGTGCTTCTGTTGTTTATCTGCTCGTGCGCTGAATACACTGGAGCATTCTTTATGAAAAGAAAACAAATTAGATAATTCTCCTAAAACATGTGGCAGCAAAGCAATGCTCATCAGTTTTTAATTAAATCTGTCATTCGTATTCATTTTTTTGAGGGCATTAGAGCTAATTTGAGCTACTAACCTAAGTAACTTACCTTTGAGGATTATATGAAAAGAGGAAGTAACTGTTTGGGTTGAAATGTTTAGTTTTCTTCAGTTAAAACAACGCGGTCACCCMCTGATGTGTGTGCTTTTTAATTTTCCAGGGGCCCTGATCAGTGATATCGACTGTGGTCCCTCTGACAGAACACCACCCCCGGTAGGCTGGCCTCACCCCCTCCCACCTGCCTCCATGTATCCTGAATCTACCACAGACTCCCCCGCCCGCCTCTCCCTCCGACAGACTGGCTCACCTGGCATGATCTACAGGTGAGCTGCGTGTGTACACGTACATCTTTTAAAAGGATTCTCCTCACGTTTGTTTCATCAGCAAGGTTGAATCTTGCCAAGCGGCTTATCTTGTCAGTATCTCCAGTAACGAGTGTAGCTTTGATTAAAAACGCTAAACTATTACACACAACTCAGGCTTGATCACAGTGGGATTTTCCTGATGAAGTAAAATGTTCTTACGATAACCTGTGATTTTAACCTGTTCAKTTGTTATTAGGCAAAGTGACAAATAAAATGTTTTAGAAGTAAAATAAAATGTAATAATGGCCAAATTATAATCACAGTTCCTGCCTGCCTTCCATCTTYGTGCAACTTTACCTGACCTTCATATAGTTAAAACAGTCGTGTGTTTTTGCTAATATTTCACCATGTACACAGCAGAATGKTACATTAAATCAAAACCGTATTGACAGTTCAAAGAATCGCAGTAAATTATAGATGCTAACTTCTTGACAGTTTCATGTGTCCTCTGAACGGACGGAGGTGATCAGAACGCGTCAGTAGAAGCCGGTTAGTTCCCCTCGCAAGGCTCAGAAATAAAGCAGGCAGAAGGAGGAAAAGATTTGAAATCAGCTGAGCTTGAAGCGCAGCGCAGCACGTGGTCGCCTCTTATCAATCACAAAAAAAAAAAATAATAAAAATAAAATAAACGATTAACTTACTTTAGCGATCCTCTTTGTGGTACAGTATTTTTTTAACTGTACAAAGTTGCTGTGTCTCAGTGACTCTTGGCACCGCCCAGTTTGTTGGAATTTTTCAAATTTGCCTGGGGGCGGGGTTATACTTTCACAGGGGCAGTAGTTACACTTTAAAGCCTATAGTTGATCTGAATGATAGTAAAACACTGAAACACGCGGAGCATTGTGATGATAGAAGAAAAAGTGATAAATAGGAAAAAAAATGGTTGATTAGTAACTGGCGTATAGATTGTACATTACTGTATGTACCTTTGTTGTCTTTAAAGGCAGGCATGCTTGCATATATGTCACATCATTTTTTTTACTTTTTATTTGTCACCTTTTCTCTCAGTCAAAGACCTAGAAATCCGTTTAAATTGTGCTGCACTCCCAGAAATCACCAGCAGGAGGCGCCAGAGACTYACTGACATTTCCTCTTAAAGCACCTGCTCCAATTTCCTCTTCTACACTTCACATTTCTTCATTCAGGCTGTAATGTTTTGATGCGTACCTAAAACATGCTGGGAGCTGCTGGACCCTTTACGCATTAGAAAAACATGATTGATAAAAAGTTTTAGTGGCAACAAACGTAGCCTGACAATTTGGTTAAGCTTCACTAGATGATTTATACATTTTCTTGTCATCAGCGCATCAAGGCTGTCCAGAATTAGACAAATCAAATCCATTTTTTTAGCATCGTTTTATATCAGCAAAGCCAAAGTCCTAAGCTGGACCTGTGACTTTTAAAGTGCTTAACATCAAACAGTCTGCAGCTCCTTCCTTTGTAGAGCAAGCATAAAGTTACTAAATATATCTGCGCATTTCTGCAATGCTCATATTACTCAAATACAATATTAATAATATCATTTGCTATTTTTATATACCATACTTAGTGTTTGAGCAGGAGTGTTCTTGGTTTATGATGTTTTATCAGTAAATGCACATCAGCTCTGAATTATTCTGCTGCATTAGCGTAGAGATCAGAAGCTCTGTGGTGCCACAGCTTTGTTTGTTAGAACTTGGTAGAGTTTACTTTAATTTAATTGACTAAATTAAAATATTGTCACTGTGTTTCAAACTTTGTAAGGGAATCTCTTCTTACAAAATGAAATATGTGTAACAAAAAATGTTTTGCTTTTCTTGGAAGATGCTATGAGAAGCATTTTCTGTTACAGATACCAATTTAT
>NW_013952417.1:2065012-2070971 GCF_001266775.1 Austrofundulus limnaeus | reverse complement strand
GTAGGAAAATTCATTAAATAAAAAAAAGAATTGTGCTGAAGGTCTGATTTAATCTTCAGTGTGAACCAAAAACAGGGATTTTTATCTGCACAATACAGTTAATTAGGTTGACCTTTAAGTTTTATGTGAGGCAGATATTTTGAGTTTTGGACATAGAAATACTGCTTATAAAAATAAACACTTTGAATTAGTTTGCAGCATAGTTTTTATTTTTTTTCCCACTTTGCTCATTTTTTTGTTATTTGGTCTTCCTAACAACAACGAGGCATTTTTTTTAAATCTATCAGAAATGTTTACAGGGTCAAGTCTGAATAACATCTAAGCCATGTCCATCTTTGTTTCAATAGGTTACAGGTGGGCTTCATCTGTCAGTGCAAAATTTGTCCATGTAGCTGGATGTAACTGGAATGAATTTCTGGATTTTTTTTATTTTTTTGCCAAATATCTTTATTTAAATTATAGCAGTTTAATACAGCTTAAAAATTCATCAAAAACAAAGCAATATTGGTAATTTTATGTAGACACTGTTCAAGCAAAAATCAAAATACAAACATAAACCTACAAAGTGCCCCACACTTAATTCTGATTATAATGCAACCCATCACCAATACAACATAATTATAACAAATCGTCACATACAACTGCGTATGTATCTTTAAACAGCTGTTTATAATTAGGAACTGCAGTGTACACCTCCTTCAGTCATTTGGACTATTTTCTGGCACGGTCAGATCTTGAACATATATAATGAAGGGATTCCAGATACATTCAAATAAGTCCTGCTTGCTCTTTAATGCACATGCAATCTTTTCCAGAGGGAAGGTGGATAACATCTGTCATTCTGGCATTCGGTCCGAGTCTTTTTCCAAAACAATAACATACATTTTTTTGCATTGAGAAAGCACAAGCATATAATTTTTTTTAGTATAATTATGTTTTTCTGGGTACAATCCACATAAAAACAACTTTGGATCCAATATTATTTGTTTAGCTATGATTTCTTCAGATACATTCTTTACCTCTTTCCCAAACAACATAATTTCCAGACAGTACCACATACAGTGAGCAAGAGTCCCTTTGTCTTCTGTACATTTTGTGCATATATCAGGTATTTCCCCATTATACCTATTAAGGTCCACTGGTGTTATGTAAATTTGCATCATCCATTTGAATTGGATTGAATTTCTGGATTTTAATATAGAAAGCATCTGATTTGTTGGAGTTTTCTTGTAAAAGTCATTCATTATAGACACACAATCACTGCTGATTGCAGTTTGATATGACATTTTTGTGAAGTGCATACAGTCCAAGGTCTGTTTTTGGTGTTTATGTAGTCTGTCGGGATCTGTTAACTATTGTTCAGAAGCTACAGTTAATTTCATAATATTTGCTGTCATCTTGTCAGCGTATTCTCTCTTTCCTCCACTCAGTGTGTTTGGCTTTCGTCTAGTGTATCAAACGTTTCACCACTAACGCTTTGTTTTCCTGCCTTTATTAAYCAAAGCTTTCCCTTTTCCTCCTTTCCCTTGATGTCTTCAGCGCTCGTTATGGGAGCCCCAAACGACAGCTGCAGTTCTACAGGTACCTGTAAATCTTTGTAAATGAGTCGGTCTTTTTCTTTTTGATGCAGACCTGCTTTATTCAAAGTTCAGATGGTTTTTTTTTGTTTGTTTGTTTTGTGAGTTGTTTTTGTTGTAACGTGTGTATTGATGTACGTTTTTAATTATTATTATTTTTTTTTTTTAGTTTTGCATCTACATGTCATTTAGATCATCTTCTATATTTGGTTTTGTTATGGTAACCTTGCTGAAAAGACACGTTCGGTCATTTAAAACCACCTCTCCATCCTCAGCAGCATAGATAACACAGACCATCTACTATTTAGCTGCCATTGCATATTCAGCTTAAACCTGATAGGGGAGACGATGGATTTTATTACAAGGTTGCTCATAAAACCTCTGAATAAACAATTACGGTCTGCATTGTTTTTTCTCCTATTACTGTTTTTTTTGTTGTTGTTGTTGTTTTCATGAGTGGCATTTGAGAAGCCTACTGTTGTACGTCTGAAATGTCTCCACAAGATTTACGTAGGTTCACATTGTTCACTCAACTGCTATTTACACATTTGAGACACGTCGGAGCAAACATGTTTTCAGTTCGCAGTCAGCTGCTTCTGTTGAAGTCATTGTGTGTCATTCTTGAAATCAGAAAGGTGATTTCATTGACTAGACCACGTGCTTCTCATAGTGAGCATTTGACGGTCAGTCTTTCGGCTGCTTTAGAGCAGGGATCATATTTTATGGTTATAATATCAGGCCTTATTCTGCTGATCTAGCTATAAAAACTCCTGACTGAGTGGATGTGCTTGTAATGAGCTCACTATCAGATTTTTTTCTCCCTAAATCTTGGCGCCTGTCTTTTTTAAGTGTAAAATGTCCTTATAAGGTGCTCTTTTGGAGTCCATGGAGGGGATTAATTAAATCCCCTTTTCTGTTTGATGCAGGGCAGTTTGATTGTTTTTATTTATCTCAACATTTGCTGCTGGAATTTTAAATCTTTTGTTTGCTTGATAATATTTTTTGTCCTATCAGTCATTATTTAAGTTTTATATGAAGAATGTTGATCTCAATAATGCAATATCACTTAGAGATCTCAGATTTTCTGATTTATTTATCTACACTGTCAAAAGATACTCTGAATAAATTGCTTTGTCATTACTTTAATGGTTTGAATTTTAAGATCGTTCTTACAGTGTTTCACTATAAAAATCACAAATCCATAAATGTAATTTGCCTTGTGTGTGTTTGTGTGTTGCCTTCAACTTTGAACATAAACATATCAAAACACCCTTGCATATTTTTGTGCCAGGTTTTTTTTTTTAAAAGGACAAGTTTTAACTTAAATTCATTTAAATTATTGTGCGACTTTACTGTAAATCATTCAAGTTAATTTGTTTTACCCTCATCTTTCAGAAACAGTTCTTTGTGACTGATCACTGGTATTGCTGGACTGACAAGATGTCAAAATAGACAGATAGATGCAGAAACATGCCACCTGCGCCTGCCCTGTCTGTGATGCAAGCTTTGTCACATTTTCCTTCCCGCTGAGGCCCACCGGGCCACTCAGACGGGTGCGTGCAGCTCCGATTTTTATGACCGCTTTGCCTGTGCGAGCTGAAGTACGCTCCCATCTACCTGTAAAATGATGGTGCCAAAGATTCATCAGAGRCTTGCAGCTGTCCACATTTGGATAATTCATCTCTCAGGATTCATAAAGACTTTGTCAAGTTCATGGCAAGAAATCGGCCAACTTGTTTTTATCCTTTTTTTAATGTATTTATTTATTTTTGAATAGATAGTTAACGAACAAGCACATTATCACCACATGACTGTGGTAAAGCTGCAGACTCCTGAATAGAGTGCTTTGGTGCAGCTGGCGATCCAGAAATGTACAAATAATAAGCATCCCGGAACACAGTAAGTGGCTTTAAAAGTAGTTTTTATGTTTATGAACATAGTCACATGAATTAGTAAGAGACTTTACGTAATCATCTACACAAAATCATTTTAATAGGCTGGACCTGTGCTGTCTTATCTGTAATAATAATAATAATAATGAGACTCTACCTTAGTTGTGTGTGGGAGCCTTATGATAAGGCGGTCTGTAATTGTAATACTCAACATAGGAAGAATTTTTTTAATCCTTTGCTTAAAGATTTGTGAATCGTCTTTCCTCTGTAAACGTGTGTGCTTCTAATGCTCACAGCCCCATCCACTCTTTATTGTCCAGCTCTTAGCATTCTTTCCTGTGGAACAACAATCAGAGGCTTTTAGAGCAAAAAGCTTTTGTGAATAATTCAGGCCTGATATTATTTGCTGCGGTTAGCAGAAACAAGACGCACCACTAAACGACATAAATGGATTTCTTCCACAAGACCTTCTAGGGGAGGGGAGACGGAGGAGAGGTGTTGGTGGTGCTGGAGAATGGACGGAACGGCGATGGGGAGGGATGCACTCTCCGATTCACTAATTGCTTTAGACATTTCCTAGTAAGACACTCCCAGTTTGGGTGGACCTGCTGCTTGATTGTCTGCAGTGTGTGTTTATAAGAGCAAACTGACACCAGACAACCTCGCTCATGAGCCGACCCTCAAGAAACCGGGTGAGTTTCAGGAAAGATTGGCTCTCTGACATACCTGAAGCGTGTTCGTCTGTGCGCAGTGTTGGTGTGAGCAAACTTAATGCAAGGAGAGTTTGTGTGTGTGTGAGTGTGTGTGTGTGGTCTGCATGTAGCCCAGCCTGACTTCTCCTATATTTTAGTTTTTTATTTATTTATTTATCGTCTACGCAGCCAAACCAGGTAAATTTACCATCAACTTTGAGATTTATTTATAACGGAAACTGATCTGATGCGATCATGTTATGATCTGCAGAAATCTGAATTACTCTTTAGCTGTAGTAGAATTATCAGATCATGTAGTTTGGATTTTTAACAGTTTTTGCGTACACACAATAAATTTAATGCAAGGTTGCTTAAAATCTTTGTTTTTAGTGGCTTTAATGTATAAATAGCTCTAGTTGAATACAAAGATTTGACACATTGTGCTTGTGTACTTGGACAGATAACTTGTACTAATTGGCATTTCATATGTGTATAGTGTGAATAAAAATTGGAATGATTTAACTATAATTTCATTTGAACCCGGATTAGTTTTGGACTGAATTGGATTTATGGTTTGGACTCTTTTTCTTTGTGTRGTGCCCTGAGCTGACTTCTTTTATTATTTGGAGCTTTAGAAATGAATCAGAATCCATTTTATTGCCGTCGTCAGTGAACATTCACAGACTAGGAACTTGCAGTTAAGAATTGAATTGATTTGAATAATGTTTTGTTTTTATTGTTGTAGATTATTCAAGTTTCAAAATAATTAAGAACTCAAGCTACTGTATGTTTCAAACCAGATAACACAGTTTATCACAGCCTTTAAGTTCCATTTAAGCAAACACGAGATTGTTCTTTTTAGGAACTTCCCTTTGTTAGTTTGTCAAGTCTCAAGAAAATTATGTTCTAGATGAGATTAAGCAAAAACCGAATTTATGTACTTAGTTCCATCATGAAGTTAAAGCATTTTTATCTTATTTTGAGCAGCTCTAGTTCATTACCATGTAACTTATTTATAAGTTTTAATAGAAATATACATTTTGAGTGCATATGCACCGTGTATACTTGTGTAACATCTTGTAGGTTTGCATGTTGTATAGCTGCTGCCTCAACGTGATACGCTGCCTTTACTGAAAAAAAAAATGGTTGGGTGGTCTGTCCTTTCGGCTACATTTGGTATTAAGTTGCTTTCTTTTATTGATGGTTCAGCCGACACACTGCTGCCCTCTGTTGAATAATTTCAGGTAGAGGCTTTTTGATGTATCCAAATCCAGAAGAGATGAGAGGACAAAGAAGAGCAGCTGCAAACATTTATGATTGACTCTTTAAATGATCTGATCCTGAATTTGAACGCTTCAAGGATTTAGGACAAGTACTGTGCTCTTGTTTGGCTGTTTTGTTGCTCCTTTATTGTTTGTTCTGCTCCGACAGGCTTGTTTGCACCTTCGTATTAAACTTTAACTTCTCTTCTAGCGTACTTTCAACAACTTTATGTCTCTTTTTTATTAGTCACCTCAGAACTAGATATGGGAGCAGGAATCTGTCTTTTCCTTTTGCTTGGTGCATGTTTGGATGTCCTTCCTTTTATCTACAGCATGTGTCCTTTTTGCGTCCTGCTCTTTTCTCACCAGCAAGTCGGTCACCTGGATGCTCCCTCTTAGTGTAACCCTGCCAATGTACACCTGGAAGGGGAGGGTGCTGCTGGGCTATGTTGTGCGACTCTGATTACAGGATGCATGGCCATGTGCTGCCCCAAGCAGGAGAGGTTTTTTTTTTTTTTTTTTTTTTTTTTGATGGG
>NW_013952417.1:2062304-2063848 GCF_001266775.1 Austrofundulus limnaeus | reverse complement strand
CAATAAATGTGTCCCGAAATTGCTTTTCATAACTTTCATTTTGTTATTAATTTACCCAATGGGTAAATGTGAAATTATTGTATTGTTTTATAAATATCATATTAAGTGTTTTATTTAAAAATAACATTTATGCTAAGTTAGAATCCAGAGTTCATAGYAGATTGTAAAAGTTCTGATGTAGGCCTGTCTAATGGCTGTGACATGTTATACTTAGCTCGACAGACTCACTTTAAAACATCTGCTCATTTGGCACTAAACCAAACCAGCTATTTCATGGACTGTTGAGYGGACAGAGCAGCAGCCTCAGTGTCTGTTGTGTTGGCTTATTAAAGCCTGTTGGGCTGATATGGTTGTTGTTAAAGGGCATGGATAGTTTACATCATAGAAAGGCATGGCTGCTGTTGTTATTCTTCCGAAGCAGTGACCAAGAACACAGGTTTGGTTGGCTGCCTTTGCAGGTACTCCTGTCTGCAGAAAGTGTTGTGTGTCACCACTTGTACTTACCTTCCTGCTCTGTAAAGCTCAGTTACTAGTCCATGACAGGTTCAAGTGAACTGCTGGGAGCTTGGAAGAGTTTAAGAGTTGTTTTTTTTTACCTTTATTGGTTATAATATTGTTTTTAATCTGGTAAGAAAAAACAAGTTTTTTTGTTTGGTTTTATTTTTTTGGACCAGCTATTAACCTTTGGTTTTGGTTACCAGTTAACTGATCCAGGCCGCCCTGTACCCCGAATTCGATCATCCTCAATTCTGTAATTAGCTCCGCAACTTCGGTCAGCAAGTACATCTAACCTCTGACTCAAGCTCATCATTATTTCAGGTTTGTGGTCTGGAAGGTGAGCCATCTCAGTCCCATTTACTTTAACCACTCTTGTTCCCAGAGAGTTCTTGTTAAAATGTATTATTCTGCCTTCTCACAAAGCCCTCCAGGTCTCAGTTTTCTTCCAGACGACATTTAATTAATAAACATGACCGTTTTCGAGACGGCTACTCATTTTCTCATTGTACAGAGTGGATTAGTAATTGTAACGTCACATTTAATGATCGGTCTTTTTACTAAAGCACAGATCTGAACACTTGGGTGCAGACTTGCTTTACTCAAATAAATATTATTTTTGATCATACTTATAGCTATTTTATTAAAAAAATTTTAACATTAGACCGTTCAACAGACATAAATGTTTGTTATTTGTACTATGTTGGCCCTAAAACTAGCAGAAAATAGTCTGATCTGACCAGCAGTAAACTTCGTCATTCAAGTTAAATGTTCCAGGTCGTAAAGGAACCAGCATGAATTCAGATAAGCGAGACAGGCGGAGTTGTGTCTCCTAGATTCTATACAGACAGAATGAGTATAGATTTTTTTGAGTGACTTAAGGCTAATGGACATATTAATGACATCCATTTACATGTTTATAGAAAGTTATACTTGACAACAAATGTTATTTTAAGTGAGTGAGTGAGTGAGTGAGTGAGTGAGTGAGTGAGTGAGTGAGTGAGTGAGTGAGTGAGTGAGTGAGTGAGTGAGTGAGTGAGTGAGTGAGT
>NW_013952417.1:2046993-2060809 GCF_001266775.1 Austrofundulus limnaeus | reverse complement strand
GAGTGAGTGAGTGAGTGAGTGAGTGAGTGAGTGAGTGAGTGAGTGAGTGAGTGAGTGAGTGAGTGAGTGAGTGAGTGAGTGAGTGAGCGAGCGAGTGAGTAAAGTTTTATTCATATAGCGCCTTTCAATTATCCATCAGCCTTAATGTCCGCTGGTACCTCTCAAGATGGCGAAACCAATCAGACAAATATTGTGGACAAATTCCGCCGAGCCGAGCTCTCAGCTTTCTCCAACATCAGTTCCATCTGGTCAGCAAAGTCCAGGAACCACAGCGGGCCCGCGACCCTCAGCAGAACCGCTTGCAGACCGAGTCCAGCTCGCACAAGGTAAAAGTCTGAGTGCTGATAGAACGGCAATCTTTCATATTGGTCAGTCAGCCAGGAAATGAACAGCCACAGTCTGTTTTGTAGAACAGACCACCAAGCCAATCTGTAGAATCCAGTGATCGGAATCCAAATATATATCCAGAACAGGGCAGAACAGAGGTCCCACCATTGACATGGAAGAAAAAACTTTGTTCCAGAAAATTTATTAAGAGACCAGCTAAAAAAATCCATAAAATAAAAATATCCATAATTTCTGGTTTCAGATGAAAATGCAGAGAAGGCTCCGAGCAGCAAAGCAGGGAAGATAAGGAAGGGGGCGGGGGAATGAAGTGAAGCGCATCTTTTTTCTACAAATTGTAAAAAGCTTAATTTTAGCATTATGCAGCCAAATAATACACACATTAGAACTGTTTCTGATCTACTTGCTTAGGTTGATGTTTTGTGCTCTGGGTTATGTTTTATGAGTGCAACATTAAGTATCTTGTGGCCAGTAGGAGGTAAAAATAAAATCCAAATGCCAAAAACATGGCTTGTTTTAACATGTTAGCATTGTTTATCACCCTGTCTGTTTTGTTTCAACCATGTTTGACCCCCTTTGACTGTTTCTGCATCATTCTGTTCTAGATTATGCTCTGGCAAATATTTCTAACCAGTGCCCCCCAATTTTTATTTTATTTTTTCAGAGCTTTAGAGCTTGGAGTTTAATTTCTATACTTTGTGCAGCCGTACAAACAACCTGTTTATTAGATTCAAACGGACTGATTAGTCAAAAAAGAAAAAGGTGAGTAACAAAAATCGGTGAGGCTCAATAATTCTGAAATAAATAATTTGGTTTAAAATAACCTTAACAATATTTTCACAGATCCCCACTTCAAAAGACCCTTTCTATCCTTTTAAAAGGTCAAATAACTGAATATTTGAAAAATGAAAACAAACACAGATGCAGCTTTTTATTGACTGGTTGTCAAAAACTACAGATCATTGATGCTGCACACCTCAGTTTACCGTCAAATCATTTAATCTAGTCCCAGTTTCCTGGTGGAGATGAGCTGAAGGTTTTTCCCCACTGGGTGGTGCAAATGCTCCGCTCGAAACAGAGGAACAGCATCCAAATGCCTCTCACTGCATTTATTGACATAATGCAGTCTCTGAGTGCATCATTCTTTGCACTCCTACACTGTTGAAAATGCTGTGAAATTAATCTTTATCAGTTTCTTCCGAGCACAGTCTGTTATTGAAAGCTGGGTGCGAAAATGACTAAAGCTATTTAAAATAAGGCAACAGTTTGGAGGAATTCTTCTGGTAATAAGTCATTTTCCTGTTGCTGCAGAGAATCAAACACGACTGGCTTTGGGTTTGAACAAGTACCTTTGTTTTCTCCTCTCTCACAGAGTGTAGGAATCTATAAATTATCTTTTTCTTTATTGTTTATATAAACACTCGTAAACCTTCCTTTTGATGATGAAAACGATAAATCTGCTTCCAGACAGCTGTTATTATTCACCCAATCTCAGTAACTACAGCCAGTATTTCAGTCTGGGCTACTGTGACGTTTTTCTCCAGGCAATCCCCAACTCGAGCTAAATTTAGCATCCAGTTCGTATCTCCAGCTGCAGCTGGATCCAGCTGAACGGGCTACACGTTAACCCATTCAGGCCCGAGGCACCCTCTAAGCATGAAAATTGCACTACATATGTTTCATGTCAGGTCTCAATGTGTTAACCTGTTCATCCCCCACCRTTTTCTTATTTTTTTATTATCCTTGAACCCTGCTGCTTTCACATCTTGCAATTTTAATGAACACTGCAGAGTCCCAGAGCTTTATGTCAGCGCGTAGGAGATGGAGTCGAGGTGTGGTAGTATAGATTAGGTTTTCAGCGGTGACATCTCCAGTTCCTTTTTAGAACGAACTTTGGTCGGCCCGTTCTGACAGCTTGTCAAAATGTTCCAGTCAGAACTGTAGCGTGGGCACACGAGGCAGAAATGCCAGGGATTACACAATTCTGATCTACAGTATTTTGTTGTGGGGTTTTTTTTTKTGTGTGTGTGTGTTTTCATGTAAACAAGCTCAGATGGTACCTTGAGTATTTTTAGAATAAAATTAGCATTACGAGATTTTTTCCTGTTTAATTTTTTTAAGCCATTTGTCTTTGCCTTTAAAAATAATTTCTACCATGGACTGCACATGAGTCATTTGTAGTGTACTGGTGTTGTAGTTTATCATAGTTTTTATTAAATGCAGGCTCTTTAACCTGTTACCCTGTGGGCTTAATCTAAATGAAGTGAACCCTTTGTGCAGTCTCTATATACAGCTGTCAATCTGATTTTTTTAACTTCAGCAGTCAAAATTATTTAGTTACAGAAGTTAAAATCCACTATAACCATTATTATGATTTTCTTTTCTAAAGCTGCATATCGAATAAAAGCTAACTCGATTGGCTACGCAATTGTGGCGTCAGAATGAAGCTCAGAGCTGATTGGTCAATTCTAGTCACCACGTACGTGTGGGACATGAGGGGCTTGCCCCACATTTTGTGCTCAGGAGAGGCTATGAACCCAAGTTGGTCAAAAGAGGTGTCAATCGAAAGAAGACAACCAATCSAATTGTTTGCAAATTCAAAGTCCCCAGCGAGGGTCAGGGTATAAAGAGGCAGGAAGTAACCAAAAACTGGGCATTTACTGAACCACGGGCGGTGCATTGAGAAGTTCAAATAATATAATCTTTTAATATTTGCTTAGATGTTTTTTCTGTTTTTAGTGTTTTCTCTGAAGTGATTTCTCTTCTTTAAATTTCATTGTTATTAAGACTATCAACTCTCAAATATCCTACTGTATCAGTTTCTCCCAACATCATTATTTAAACACCCCAATTAATATTGAATGGGATCAGCTGTTTCATGTTTTATTGTAATAAACAGACATTTTGCTCCTGAAAGTTGCAGTTTTCCTGCTATTTCATGCAGTTTTGGCCACAAAGTTTATTCGTCTTTCCCCTCCCCTCATGAAGTTTGTTAAAAATACTGCTTGGCATTAAACCAGAAGGTGTTTGATAGAATCAGAGGATTCAATTGATTTGTTGTCAGACAGGGAGCAGAAACACCAGCCGTGGCTCGAATGTTTTCCGATGTGTTTTTCTCTTGTTCGTTTGGCTCAAATGTTGTTAAAAAATCCGCTCAAAGCTAATTATTGTCAGTAAGGCTACGAAGTTGGGAACGTAGCAAAGCTTAATTATTTATTGAATGATGCAGTCTATTGACTTTTTCTAAACTGCTGATCAGAGATATTCAGACTTTAGTTGTTACTTAGTCCAGTCAGACTGCTGCAGAGAAATGAGGTAGAGAACCACCTTGGTGATTTATTTGGCATCTTATTAGTCTAATGCAGTGCATGTTCCAAAGAGATTAGCAAGTATTTCAGAAGTAGTAAAATTGCAGTGTTGTTAGTTTACGTTCGAGTATTTTTCATAATGTATGAAATACTTTACCAATAGCTAATGTGCTTCTTAATGCCCCTAATATGCTCCATTAGTGTTAATTCTTCTAATGTGCTTTAATATAATATTTCAAGTTCCCACTGGAGATAAAAGAAATAAAAGCCTGAACACTGGGTAAACGTTTCACTTTCATTTCTGCGTCTGCATTTAAAGAACACTTAAAGAGGTGGGTTTTTTTTTTTTTAATTCACAAATCTAAAGCTGTTCTGGTGAAGAAAGCCCACTGAAGCTTTTCATACATTTCTCTGGTTTAGTGGGCGTTGCAAATTTAATGCGGAGGGAAATTTTCAGTTTCACACTTGGCCGGCTTTTCATAAATGCAGCAGAACCAGGTCTTCGTTCTAACACAGGTGTTGCGCTTAAACCCTGAGAATACTTCAAACTGCAGTTTATGTCTGCACTTGAGAAACCTTTAAAGCATATTTTATTCCAGTTTCCCTTTTGACTCTTGGTTCTGGCTTTTTTCCATATTTCTCATCTGAAATTAAATTATTATTTTTTTCCTCCTCCTAATGCTTAAATTGCTCATTCACGTTTTCTTTAATCACTGAGAAGATACTGTGAGAAATATGCAGAATTCTTCTTTTATCAATGAGAAACTTACTTTTTGTTGCCTTTCTGCTATTTCTCTATGTTTTTAGTAAAGTGCAACATTGCTCTTTATTGGGATGTGTTTACTCCTCTAAAATTTTCTATGTGCTCTAAAAGCTTGGACCGAAAAAAATAAAAAAATAAATAAAAATCTGCTCCTAGAATTTCAAGATTAGGACTTAAACAGTGATCTGACCATGTTAAAGCTGCCTTGTTTTTGTGTTTCTGCAGGCAGGTAGAGGCTATTCGGGGTCACAGAATCAGCAGCTGAGAATGAAATGAAACCATCTGTTTGATAAACTCGGTTTGACCCTTTTCATTTGGTGCATGTGCTCAGGAGGACCTCCGAAAGCTTTAGTTCAAGTGATATTTGCTGTAACACGAAGGGCCTTCAGAGTTCCTTTTCTCTGGTGATTTTGTGATGTGATTTCATTGGACGTCTTATTTTGAAAACTTTTATTTTTACTTAGTCATTCGGAACACAGCGTGTCAAGTCGCCCCAAACTATTATCTTYATCTTCTTTATTTTAATGCTTCGCACAGGAGAAGAGATTTTGCCGAGGTTCTCTGTGTAAGGGTTACCCTAAGCTTTGACAAATGCGCACAGTCAGGCGGGGGTGTACGTTGGGGGGGGGGGGGGGKTGTACTTTTGAACAGGACACATTATTCTTTTTCCTCTCCTCACTGTTTTCTTCAGATTAATGAGTGTGCTCCCTGCGGCTGTGCGGATCAGACCTTTGTGATTTCAGCGTACCTTGTTGTTCAAGTCGTGATGCTGAAATGTATGAATGTTGACTCACTGCTCCACAGACTGATGTCACATAATAGGAATTTAAAGATGACACTGTACGTTTGTGCAAATCTAAAAATATACTTTGTAAATCTAAATGATGTTTTAAAACAGACAAACCTGTTTCTTGCTTTAGCGCTTTAATCTGGGTTCTAAAATCCTCATTACATTACGTAAAGGGATTTCCTATCTGATGTTGCTTGACTGTCTCAGCTCTCTTGCTCTGTTAGATGTGTCAGCGGCGACAGCTGAACTGACAACCTCTCCTGAGCTCTGCTGTCTGCGGGGAATCTGTCATGTTCACTGGAGAGTTAAGAGTCACAGCACTCGCTGTTCACAGATGTGACCCGTGTCTCTCTTTACTCTGTTTCCTCAGGAATTCCCAAACTAAGGGAARCCAAAGCTAATTCCCCACGTTTTGCCATGAATCTCATGATTGAGGTTTAAATTGTTAGATTCTATTTTTAGTCATTTTACTCTTAGAAATCTTTAGACACAGCCTGCAGATTGATGAAGCTATTACATAAAAAAATTAAAAGTCTATTATTTCTTTTATGAAGCAGCTTATATTCCTTGAATGATTGCATATTGGCCCCTGCTTTTCTTCCCGTTTTTAAAGGGGGAGTATTATGTATTTTCCAGGCACATACTTCAATTCTAAGTAACTATGTTATGTTAAGTTGTTATGAAAATGCTGCATAGATCAAAAATAAATTTGATTTTGCATCATCTTTGAAATTGGCCTCTGTCTCTTTAAGAACCTCCTACCATTTCTGACACTTCAGCACGTCTTCACAACAATGCTCCAGAGGAGGAGTGTTATGGTGCGTTCACACCGAACGCGATTTCAGCTTCAAAATCGCAGCCAACGCTGAAGTTTGAAGCTTGTGCACTTTGAGGTCAGACGCAGGACAGCTGCGCTGCACGGCAGAGCCTCCCCGCCCCTCCCTCCTCTGTGGGGCTCTGTTTAATGTCGGACGAGGAAGTGGCTTTGCTTCATTTACAGAGAGCAAGAGCGTGTCACGTTCATCAGATAATTAATTCATAATTAATTCACCAGATAATTCAGAGTAGAGGCTCACAGCTCGCTTTCAGGACTATTTTTCCAGTCTGATGAGTCGCTGCCACGCATTGCTGCGGATCAGGACACCGACTGCAGGCACTCGATTTCAGCTAAAGAGCTCCTCTCCATCTGTTTCAGGTTAGTGGACATCATTCAGTAAACTGTCCCATCGGGAAATATGTCGCTACGTCACACAGTGGAGTCTCTCTGATTGGTTGACGCGGCGCGTCGAGCTGCAAAAGTTCAGATTTTCTAACTTCAGCGATTTGCGCCTCAGCGCGTCGAACGCTCAGATGGTCAAATCGCGCTGCTCTAATCGCGCTTGAGGCGCCGCAGCACTTCCCGACGTTGCTTGAAGCGCGTCCACCATAGACTTTGCATGTAAACCTGCTGCTCCTGACGCTGAAATCGCGTTCGGTGTGAACGCACCATTATGGTTGACAGGAGGTCAGCTGCAGACTGAGCTCCGGGGAGGGGTTTTGTACAAATAGGAGGTGCTTTGTACCAGGAAGTGTTTTGGCAGCTCCACATGGCCATAGGAGATTCAAGGATTTCTCAAACATGCATGAATGAGTCAAAGCAACACTCTGGGTGTGTTTTTGATGAGGGAATGATATTATTACATAAACAGCTCAAAAAGTTGATTTTGCACAATACCATCCCTTTAGTTACTGTTTTGGTCAAATTTTGTAAATAAATGTCCTGATGCATCTCAGTAATCCAGGTAGAAAAATATCAAAAAGAAAAAGAAAATAAGTAGGTCCTGTGGATGGGTTCATCTTTAGTGAAGCGTTTCGTCTCTCCTCCAAGAGACTTCTTCAGTCTGATGAGTTTCACGTGAACTCAGCCTTATAAGCCCTGCCTCCACATGGTGGACAAAGAGGTTAGCCACATGCAAAAGAGGGCCATCGCCTAACAATAGGCTTGATTAGCTCTACTGTTCATAGAGGGTCATGTGCCCCATCACCTGACTTATTGGTTTGGATGCTTCGGCTGTGGTTATTTGGTGTCTTGTTGGGGGCGGCTGTGGTGGAGTGGTTAGGGGAGTCGTCCTGGAACCGGAAGGTCGCTGGTTCGATCCCCCGTCCAGCCGTCTCAGTCGTTGTGTCCTTGGGCAAGACACTTCACCCACCTTGCCTACTGATGGTGGTCAGAGGGTCTGGTGGCGCCRRTGCATKGCAGCCTCGCTTCTGTCAGTGTGCCCCAGGGCAGCTGTGGCTACAGTGTAATTTGCCATCATCAGTGTGTGAATGGGTGAATGTCTATTAGTGTAAAGCGCTTTGGGGTCCGGAGGGACTTGAAAAGCGCTCTATAAGTTCAGTACCATTTACCATTTGGATACCCAACACAAATGGGGAAAGAGAGACAAAAAGAAGGGGACGTTGAACCCCGCTTGCACTCACTACATACACATAACAAAACACCAAATAACGAAGCATCCAAACCAATAAGTCAGGTGATGGGACACATGGCCCTCTATGAACAATTTCTTTTTGATTTTGTAAATAAAGTTCTGCCCTCTCCTATGTGATATTGTGTAACTATATTTCAGAAATGACTATTTGCTACTAGCACAGCAAATTTAGTTTGATATATGCCAGTTTCGATAAGTTGAGGTCAGTTTTGTGTTGGCTAATGTTGATAAAATGCGGTGGCCATAATGGTTGACTCAGAGTGTTAATCAGATGTAGATTCATATCTGATTTTATAAGATATTTTGTAAACTGTACAAATAAACACAGACATGGGCTAAAACATAATTGCCCTCTTGCCTTCGTTGGCAGGCAGTGAACGTGACCACATCTGTCAGTCAACACTGCCAATCTGTCTGACCTCGATTTTCTTCCCATTAACTCTAAGCCTCAGCACTGACTTCACGCACGTCTCAGGCATGTTGTTTTTTCAGTCAGATGCTCAAATCCTCATGAATGCTGTTCAGGCAAACTCCATAAGTGGTATATATAGGACAGCTGGCTGACAGTGATATACGATGCAGCTGTGGTCATTCTCAGTGATAGGGAATAAACTCCATTAATAGTTGTTGTTTTCCACAAAAGGTCCTGGCTTAAAGCACCAAAATAAGCTGTCAGAAGCTCACCATCAGATATGTAGGCAGTGGAAAGCTGCATCGTATGTCTCTTATAGTCCCCACAGAGGGATGCTATTAGCTTAACACCTTGCAGCCTCTTTAGATGCCTGCTCAAGTGCCAAACCCAGCTTGAAGAGTATAGCCAGGCTGCACCTGTGGGGAAAAAAATTATAATGAGACTCTCACTCTTGCGATGCATGTCAGTTTTGAGAGTCCTTCTTGCCTTAAGCAATTATAGGGTCTTCTTTGCATTGTGTTTAGGCTCACTGTGGTGAGCAGACTGAAACAATTAGCTCCTCGTTTAGGAGCTCATCCAGCAGTTGGTGTGATGGTTCATTGTTCGTGACAGTACCCAGCGGTACCTCTGCGGTCAGACCAGTTCGACTGGAGTTTTTGATTAAAGCAACTGTCTTTTCTTTCCCCTGGGTGCCTAAAGTGCAGCAGGCAGTGGTGTGGCAGAGGTCAGTTGTCTGAGCAGAAACTCCGGAACAACTGGGGCAGCCTCTTGAGGTCTCATTATGGCTCGGCATGGCTTAAGCTTCCTTCTGACTGGGGCTACAAGGATGAGCAGAACAAAACCAATCCTTGTGATTGTGTGCTTTGTAACTTTGCAACTTTCTTTTTAGAATTGGAAAAAAAAATCCATAAAAAAGTCAATAAGTAAACATATTTCTACTGCTTTAATGCTTGTTGTATCTGCTGCATCTCTTGGGCTGCGTTGTGTCGATAAATCTGAATGTGTTTTTACTGGTCCTCCTCCCTTAAATGAATGTTGGTGGTTAATTTTACTCAGCTGCAGTCGTGATCAAGAAAACGCACAAGTTCTGCTGCAGATCTTCAGCTTTTCTCTCCTCTTCCTCCCCCGCACACTGAATGAGGTACAGGACTCGATCCATCCATTACACCCACAGTTGGAGTGTCTGAAAGATTTTAGAAGCTCACTAGATTTTTTTTTTTTTTTTTGGATAATAATAAATTAGGCTTTTAATCAAAGCATGGAGGCAAGGACTCTGGCACATTAGGAGGACATTATGATGAAGTGGAGTGGGAGGAGAATTGTTCAACTGTGCTATCTAGAAAACTGGACACAATCTTAACAATTACAACTAATGGGAACAGGTTTTCAGCTATTATTTAGTGGGGTGTTCTTCAACCATAATATACTGCCGTCTACTTTCTATTTGCAAAAAAAATAAAAAGTTTTGTTTTCATCTACTTCAATGTGCTTTGTTTATAGTATATCAAATTTACAGTGGCACTTGCATTGATTCTTATTTTTTGTTAAGCATCCATAACAATTGATTTATCTTGTGACAAACCGTGCAGAGAAAATAACTCTGAATGTCTTCTGGCTCGCTTTGATGAATGAGCACAAAGCAGCCCATAGTTCAGGCTAGCATTCGCTCAATAAAAGTGTTGAAAAGAAATCCATTTTAAAAAGTTTAATGAAGGACTAGAAAGGATCATAAAAAAAAACTTGAGCAATTTTTTTCCCCAATGTGACTTTTAATCTGTTTTTTTTTATCAGGCAGTGTGTATTTTGCTCTCCAGTTTCTGTTTTGCACATGAAAACTGAATAAAACTTGTCTCGTTGTGCAAATTCTTGAGTGTCACATGTTGGTTTCTTTGTAAATACGAACGGAATGATTGAGGGAACACATTTTATTTGTCAGAAGTTGTAGTAATTCCCATTAATGTGTTTTTTTTTTCAACAAAACCGTACAAGTTGTCATGCAGCAATAGGATGTCAGTCATCTCTCTATAATTTATTTTTTTGTTGTATCTGGTTCAGTTTTTGTTTTTAAATGAAGTCCATGGAATGAAATTCATGCTGCCAAATGTGCCTGTTGTCAGTTATTATTTCATATAAGTGTGACAAGTAGGATTTAGTGGATTGAACATATTTTTGTCTCTCTCTTGGTGTATTTTATAAAATCAATTATTAACTCCTGTTGTTTTTGTTAATTACAAGGCATTGTGGTTTTTCAGGACTGCTACACTGTATTTTGACTCTGTCTTTGGGAAAGTATCTGTGCAAAATTCCATTAAGAGTGATACAGTACGATAAAAAAATGGTTGCTCTGTTGATTCATTTAGTTGATGGATCACTCGTCTGTCTGATGATGCATGCTCCTATCGATTACAGTGCCTTGCATTGTTTACCAGTCAATAAATGTGCAGATGTTCTGACGTAGATGAATCAAAGGTTTAAAAGTCCTTTATGGTGTGGTAATGATGAGAAATCGCATTGTTTCTGGAACCATGAATCTTTGATAGGGAATTAAAAGCCTGAACAACACGCTGCAGGAATAAAGATTTTCTATGCATATTTAATGCACTCTTTTACTTTGGTGTTGTTTGTTGGATATTAAGGCTGGATGATGACACGCTCTTGCATCTTGTGGGATTTTTTTTTTGTCAAGCATATTAGCTGACAGTATATATCTTTAACAGCCTAATCTCTTGGTGTTGGCCTCTGTAACTTCTCAGTACTTAGCCCGTGTCACGACTCCTGGGGGCCCTGGAGCAGAGAAGCGTGAACTGTGGTGTCAGGTTTTCACAGCAGTGGTGGTAAATCCATGTATTGTAGTCGGTGCTAAAGAGATGCAGGTCAGGCTTCTGCCTTTATTCCCAAGGTTTCTACCAAATCGGTTACTTGTTGCACTGCCACTAAGCTCAATGAGCTTGTTTACGTGCTGCTTGTTACGTTCTAAAGCAGGGGTGTCAAACTCATCTTCAACAAGGACCACATGAGAAATACAGTTGTCCTCAAAGGGCCAGTTGTAATAAACTGTCATGTTTTTGGGTTTAACTTCAACTGAACCCCAAATGTCACATTCCTCCGCTGAGCGCCACTAACAAACAATAGCTGAGCTCTACGTGGTTTTTCGTGCCCGGAAACAGTGTTTTAAAATACTCTCTTATAAACACTAAAGGAACATATGAAAATGCAGTGAAATGGAAATTTTACTCTGCTAATTTTTCTGGTTGCTGGYTATGTTTGAACCCTGAGCCTTTCCACATAGCGGTAAGAAGTTRTCGTGTAACGGAGAAAATAAGTGACAGAGAAAGCAGCATGCACGTATTTTAAAACATACATCATTCATTTTTGGAGCTCTTGCGGGCCACAAAAAATGCTTTGAGTTTGACACATGCACAAGCAACCATACATTAATTTGTTTAAATATAATGATATAGAATATACTTCATAATAATATAATTATTGCCACAGAAAGGAAACCTTTTCTTATCAAAGATATTTTACTGGTGTCAAAATCATACCAAACATTGTTTTTGGAGCTTGTTTTGTTCACAGTTTGCAGTGAAATTTCAGTTCAAATAAACCATGTTTTCCTCTCAGGGGAAGTTCAGGGTCGTCAGTTAGCAACATCCTTTTTGCTGTTCGAAGTGGCAGAGGTCACTTCTTTGACTGTGGTACCATTCAGTGCATGCATGCACCTGATGGCATCTCTTTTAATTATCTCCTTGGCACACTGTAGCTGGTCTGTTTAGATAAGTGTCAGTGTTATATTACTGGGAGCATGTGACTCATGTATTGTCTCATTGATGTGCAGCTAGTATCAGATCCAGCTTCTCTGGTGTTTACTTTCCACCTCAGGCTGTTATCATACTTTTTTTTCTGTTTGCTCCCAACTGTGAGGGTCTTCTTCACCTTAGATAGACTAAATAAAGAATAACAGGTGGCAGCAGATTTAATCAAAATTACAAATTTTTTTGTCAACTTAGTTTTGGGAATATTATGGCACATGAAAAATATATGTTACTCAGTAAAGACAAAAATAAAATTTCAGATATATCAATAATACAGTATTTGTCTTTTTACTGTCAGAGACTAAAGCACATAATATCCCTGTGCTAGTCGAATAAACCCATGCAAGAGTCCTGCATTTTCTGGGGCCATAGGCTACTTCAAAGTCTTAACCACTGAGCACTCAGTCTCTCCCTTTTCTCCAGACAGAATAAACTAAATTAAACCTCACTGCAGGGCAACAGATGGACAAAGACGAGGACAACAATGCGCTACTCCTTCTTAGCAGAGGTGATGTAAACACGCCAGATTTGAATGCCTTGCTCTCACGCTGCTGTGGCTCTCCAAATATTCCTCCTCGTAGCTTCTTTTCATATCCCTCCCACCACATTCCCTCCCTCTCTCCCCCTCTCTCCTCCCATCTCTCGACCGTGCGCTCCGTGGCTCTTTACGCCGAGCACAAGGCATACAGATGTAAGTTTAATCTGGGCAACAGGCACCGCCAGGACACGAGTCCTGCCCCTTTTCCCAACGTGTTGTAGGATATGCATCATGCGGCGCAACTGTCAAGGCGGACTTAAGGGTGCGAGGTGAAACCCCACTGGAACTGTGTGGCACGTTTTCTTCTCTCCATGTCTTTGTGTGGATTTGTTCGTTGCCACTCTTAAAGCTTGACTACAAGAGGTATTGTCTCTGGCACTGAGCTCAGTTTTGAAAAGGAAATTGCAGGACTGTGGATCTGCCTGTGAGCTGCTGAGGAGATACGGAAAGCAGGAGGACACTTGAATGAATGAAGGAAAAAAACTTTGCCTTTTTTGTTTTGATTTTGTTCATTGCGTTTATTGGACTTTTGTGTTTTTGAAGCCAGCGAGAAATGCATGTTTGTTTTATACAAGCTGATGGAGAGAAGTAATAATGTAGTTCCTGGGTTTGGAGTCCCTTGAAGAAGATTTTCACCTGATCAGCAACCTGCTTCCCTTCTTACCCAATCATTTATTTTTGTCTTACTCAATCTTGTGAGGGGGGTCAGTCTTTTCTTTTACCAGAGGAGGAGTTTTTAACAGAACCAGAGCATAGCGTCCTTCAGTCTGGACTATCGTCGGCTCTTGACAGGGTTCTCAGACCTTGGGGAGTTTTTCCCCTCATCTGATTTCTTCATCAGAGAAGAACTAATTGGGACTGTCAGCCAGCAGCCAGGATGCAGGTGTCGTTAGTGTGCACAGATCATCGTGGGGGGGTGAGCCGCAACACGGAGGACCGGCTGAATCGTCAGAATGCCAACAGCCCCAGCACCGGCACCCGCAGCAAGTTCAGAGCGGTGGCGATGGTCGCTCGCAGTCTCGGTCAACTCTCTGTTCAGAGTGCGCCGTCCTCCAGCGAGCAAAGTATGAAGACTGGCATGAAATATAGGTAGGGCATTTCTGAAAGGTGAACCTGGAGCTTAAAATGTGGCAGCAGTCCAAATTGTGACAGATGGCACAACATTGTATTTATAACTTTACTTTATTGTTAGACCTTTCTTACTCCTTTCTGTACAAATCAGTATKTAAACTCCCACATTGTGACCAAAAGTTACTTCCCAAAACACCTGTTTACTAGAAAAAGAAAAAAAAGATTCATTATATATATATATATATATAAAAGTTACTTCCCAAAACACCTGTTTACTAGAAAAAGAAAAAAAAGATTCATTAT
>NW_013952417.1:2033361-2046915 GCF_001266775.1 Austrofundulus limnaeus | reverse complement strand
GGGACCTGACATCTAATCTAACTCAGACAATCCTAACAAGCAAATGTTTTTTTTTCTTAAAAATATAAACTTAATTTATAGTTAGTAGAATTCTCCTTTTGGGGCAAGACTAATAACATGTCTCTGATCTTACTGCTGTTAACATTACACTAGTTATATCCTAAACCTCTGAACTCTAAAATGAAAAACAGAATAAAACGTTTTTGCACATGAAAACTGCAAAATTAAAATGGAGATTTTTGATCTGAAAATCGTACCTGAAATTTAAACATCGTATTGTCAAAAGTGTATAAACCCATTAAGAGGTGGTAATCATGATTTGACATGACACAGAATTTTTTTTATCCTTTTTAGTCTGTAATTATAGTATTTGCATCTCTCATGCGTTCATTCTAATTTTGTGCTTGAAAGCGTTTGCATTCATCTCCAGGAGTAACTAAGCCTGTTTGTGTGCAGGAACCTCGAGGGACACGAAGGCTGATGACCGAATTTAATCTAACAGACTCCATTTTAAGGATTTGGGCTAATGTTTATTGCATAAATGCATTTATATCAATTTTGCGAACGTCTTCTATTTGGGTGGTGCATTATTCAAATTAGTGCAGCTATTACACGGTGGCTGTAATGGGAGACAAAGAATAGGAGCGGAGAGAGTGGTCTCTTCGGAGGCACATTTGGAGCACCGGGGGTTGAGGAGCGAGTGTCAAATCGAGCAGCGGTACAGAACTAAAAATCTGTGTGCAGCACAGTGAGTTACAGGACATCATGATCTGCGACAGGCTGGTCAGTAACACAGCGTAACTGCTTTGCATAACACTTGATTCACTTTTGCCACATTATTTTGTAATAATAGTGCACTTTCTCTGTATTTTCCAACTGTTCTATTTACAGTTTATTATTCTGTGAATTTGGATCAAAATTGACAGCGTAGTTTATTAACCTACTGTCTCTAGAAATCCCTGCCCCAGAGTATCAGAATATAGAAATGACCAGTTGAGTTGTGTTACGATGTCTTTTTAATTCAAATATTTTTATGACAATAAATTATATTTTTAAACGCATTTTTTTAAAAAGTGTTTTAAACTTGTTCAGTGTTTTTAACTTAGGAAGGATTAGCTTTTTCAAGTTGAGTGTTAACCATAATTTTTGAATCTGATAGTTGAGTTTAAAAGCCCCATGACCCATTGACAGCACTGTTGTCTGAAGCATCCCAGTCCTTTGCATCTGATTTGCTAGCAGCAGCCTCTTCGTGTTGGCACACTGTCATCATTGAGACTAATGATATTGAATGAGAAGAATCATTTTCCTCCCAGGGGCCAGCGGCTATGTGTGTTTTTTGCTCTTGCGGTGTAGTACGGAGTGTTTGAATGGGTATGTGTTTGTGAACTCGCTCCCTATCTGATGTAAATCGAAGGTAATGCACGTCTGATGCCCTGCAAAGCTTAGAGATGTTGTGCACTGGGAGAACGGCGTGGCGTCTGGGCTTTTGTTTTGAAGAAGTAGGACTAAAAGGGAAGGAATGAGAGACAGAAGAAACGACTGGGGAAGGGGGGGGGGGGGGGCCCAAGGGTTAATGCTGGTGTAGGGCCGATGCCAAGAGGAAGTACAGTGGACTGCAGTGATCTGCGCTCGTGTCACTGTGAATCTCTCAAACATGCCTCTAAGAGTTGAAGCTTGAAAACCCTTTAACATGGCTGTCCATTTCTCTTCTCATCCCAGATGTTTGTTTTTTTTTTCCTCTGCTAAAGAAAGAAAGAAATTTTTCATTTTTCAATTTAGACAGCTGAAGAGGGTTGCTGAATTTTCTAACTCTGCCCCAGAAGAATACAGTTAAAGCTGTCTTATCCACCCCATAAAACTTTCCCCGATTATCCTCGCTGCAGTGTAGTGGAGAGAAATTCAGACCAGACTCATTTGCATACAGTCCTCTTTGTACCCTTGAATGGCAGCCTTAATTCAGGCACGTCCGCATCCTTGAGCAAGGATGCGGGTTAGTTTGGGAGTCAAAAATCATCAAAGTGAACTTTTTTTTTTCCGCAAAGCACAGGAGGATCGCGGCCATTTTTATTGGGCCGTCTGTCGTACTTTAACGGGGCTCTGCTTCTGGCTGATACGACTGGTTAAAATTATCAGGCTCGACTGCGAGTCTTCAAACACTTCCAAGCAATGATTAAATGCTTTCAATCGGGACTAAATTCACAACACACACTAAATGGCTTGTGATTATGTAAAGTAGTCTTTCCAAAGGGAAGGGCACAATTAAACTGGGGCAAAGCAGTGCAGGTGAAGTAGCAGCCCCCCTGCTGTTCAGGGCGGTGTTTTAGCGCTTCCTTCAGTCAGCCGAACCCTGCTGATTGAGAGAGTTTTATTTGCTAAGATACAGCAAATCTCCAAAGTCCTGCTGAGTTCCAGGAGTTTCAGCGTGGATCATATTCCAGCTGGATTGCCGTTTTTTGTGCTTCGCGCAGACAAATCAGTTAGAATTTACCCTAAACTGCTGTGGTTCACATCAGAGAGCCAGAATTTGACACCACAGCACAACTTATTCTGTGAAATGCACCGTGTTGACAGGTTCTCATTTGCTCGTCCCGTTTTTCGATCAGTGATAAAATACGGTGTTTAAACTTAGCACAAAAAGTAAAGAAATTTGTGTTTGGTAGGTTAATTCTTTGTTCTAACTATGCTTCTTGGCAATAAATATTATACCAGGCACTTGATTGGCAGCACCTAGAGGTTAGCTCAAAACAAGCGGCAGTAGCAACAACAAAATAACCTGTTTGGCAGAAGAGATCTGGCAATTTTTTTAATACGCGCAGCTCATCCCACAAATGCATGTTCCCTACAAATGTGACACCATTTAATGTGTCAAAAAGTATTATTACAATAAAGAAATAATCTACCAAACACATTTCCTTACTTTTTGTGCTAAGTATATAAATGTTTTAGCCTCTGTTCTGTTATTATTTTCTGATCTTTTGAGAAATGGAAAAACTGCGACGTGTGTCGGCTTAATAAAACCCACTATCGTAATAGGTGGGCAATGATGCAAAATATATGAACCGGTGGTTGGATTTTAATAAAACTCTCGGGACAAATCATTGGATGAATATCTACAACTGATTCACTTTCACAGCAACGTAAGTTTCTTCAGCAAAGGTCTGAATCAGCTACAAAACCCTTCATCTGTGTTCCTTTCATTTATTAACTGGAGGCGCCACATAAGTCAGAGCTGACTCACCACCTGCCCTGGTGTAAATCTGCAGCTAACTCACTTTAGCATCCCTCATCTCCGGGGATCCACTTTTATTTGTAGAGCTGACATTGAGCCACAGCCACAGAAGATAGCCAGTAGCAGTCTTGTTTGAGCAGATGACATTTAAATCGCACCGTTTTGTTGTGCGAAGTTCCCCTTCATCATTATGAACACCTCTTATAAAAGTCCTGTCCCCGCCCCCCATGGTTTCTTTTGTTTAACCCACCTTGACGTCACTAGAGAAAACAGATGGCCGAAATTTCAAGGAGCGCAAATGTTTAAATTTACTAATTAAACTTTTTGACATTTAGACATAAATTAGTGCCATACTGCCTTAATTCTATTGGATGTGACTTCACAATCAAACTTAACATTAAGTTAATGTTTTTTTCTTTTTTTTCTTTGGAAAATTGTAGGAATTTTATCCTGCTTTTTCCAACCGGTGCACAAATGCAAAACCACTCCTCCTTTTGGCTCGATTGACAAAAGCTGTGGGTGTGAGTATTAGGGCGTCATGAGTGTTGGTGCACGCTGAGACAGCTTCCTGCATTTGGAGGGCTCTCATCACCAGGGAGCCAGCTTTCCACGGCCTGCACTCCCCCCTAAAATATGAATCATAAGCAGACCGTGGTAGTTGAACGGAACACGCGCACTGCAACACACGCTATCCTTCCTGACGTGAACTCAAAGGTTCAGCTACAGTACACACGTCGGGCCACAGCAACGTTTTTTTATCGTCTTAAATGCGCCCTCAGCATTCGCCATCTGTTTGCCTTGGGCGTGTTGGGAGGAACTGTCAAACTGTGGAATGGTTCCTTTTGTCAACGAAGGCTTACTGAACACGGCAAGATTTTATTTGGGCTGGCAATGAGAACGAACGGGGAGGTTGTTGTCAAAGATGCTGCTCGTACGTCTATAAGCAAATCTGCTCGTCAAAGACTCACTTGCTTTTTGGTGAAGGAGTTAAAAAAAAAAGACGACAACTGCTCTTTTTTCGCCTCACTGATAAAGTTTAATTAGAGCCTCTGTACGCATGTTTGTGTCTTACTGTTGTGCCAATCTTTTCTCTCTGCATGGTATTTTCATAACCGCTCTGTTGTAAACTGCTAAGTAGGAGGGAGCTCTCGGTTCATTCAAAATCTTCATATTAGTCTAACAGATTGCGTTGGCTCACACCGCATTTGTAGCATACTATACACTTGTTATAACATAATAAAAAGCTGTCTCTTATGGCTGTTATTCATATAACAGAGAGATGCTTTGTCGTGAAAAAAAATAAACGCTGAATCAGCAGAATTGTTTCTGCTGTGAAATTTTTGTTTAGTATTACAATATTTTCAGCATGGGTTACATAATGTACAAGGCAGGAGTTGAAGGAAAATATGGCAGTGAGGTTTTACTCTAGCAAGAGACCCAAGAGTCTGAAAAGTGTTACCATCTTTTTTCACTTGAGACTTGACTCAATTTCATAAAATCAAAGTTCAGTGAAGCWTCTTTCAGTCTTCTTTCATCACACTTTTTGTTTGATGTTACTTTCAAGATCTTAAAGTAAGATTTAGAGTTGTGTTTTCTAGTGTATTTCTATGAAGGTAATTTAGTTTTTTTATTATTCAATCGAACAAAAGAGTTGTTTCAATCAAAAACCATTTGTTCAATCAAAAAAGAATTCAACTGAACAAAARAACAACTTTAACTAAAGAAATAAACCATTTCAAACGAAATAAATAATTTCAGCCAAACAAAAAAAGCAATTTCAATAAAAAAATTAAATCAAAACGTTTTTTGCAAAACAAACTTTTTTCTCGCATGTCAGAAATCTTTGGTTGAATCTCAAAGTTTGTATTGATGCTCTAAGTTTTTGGTTGAACTCAAAAAAGTTTTGAATTCAGAGAACATGAACATCTGGGGCGGGGCCTAAGACCAAACTACTGTAAGACGTTGGTTAGTGCAGACTGAAGCCATTTCCTTGTACACCTGCTTCAAATCGAATCAATACATTAAATGGTCGAAGCTCCGAAAATTAAAAATATATATTTTTTGATAATTTTTTTTGATTGAATAGTAANGCCTAAGACCAAACTACTGTAAGACGTTGGTTAGTGCAGACTGAAGCCATTTCCTTGTACACCTGCTTCAAATCGAATCAATACGTTAAATGGTCGAAGCTCCGAAAACTAAAAATACATATATTTTTTGATCATTTTTTTTGATTGAATAGTAAAAACAAAATTACCTTCATATATTTCTGTATAAACTATACAACCAAAAAAAGAGAGAAAAAACTAAACTATGGCAAATGCTTAAACTAGTTTCAGTTGTATGATTTCTTTCATTGTTGAGGCTTTTTGCACAAGTGGGCATTTTAGAAGTGATTAAAAATGGAGAAGTACATTTTAATCAGACTCTATCATTATTTGAGCAATTATAGCCGTAGACGCAGAGGAAATACCAGTATGAATGTGTGGGTGAAGCAGAAATGAATATGTGTCTCAGAGTTTCTCTCATTACAGACAGAAAATGTTATTTCAAACTTGTTTATTAATGAGCGATTAAAACAATCACCAAGKATTTAAAATTGAGTTTCAAATGAAAAAAAGAATATGCGCAGTATTTAGTTATTTAAAATGCTGAAAATGGAAAACTGCTTGTATAATCATTTCAAACATTTTCATGCAAATGTCTGATTTTGCTTCACTCAGACTATTTCCACACATTAGCACTTAATTTTAGCTGATTTCAGCTACTTCAGCAAGGCATTTGAGTGTGATTGCCGTTTCTGTTTATATGTGGAAGAAGGAAGATCTGGAAACCCAAACAAGAACGAACAGCAAGAGGGTGAATTGTATCTAAAATAACCCATCAGAATGTCCGTCCATTTTTGGAACAGCATTTTTTTTTCCTTTTTTAGAAAAAGGTTCCCTGGTGAAGGATCTCTTCCCTTGTTGGGTTGGCACTGATCTTCCTGATAAAAATGTCCCCTAAAAACATTAGGACATAAGTCTAGTTTGGTGGTACCCAATCCTGTTTCTCAGGGCCAACCATCCTTCATGTATTAGTTGTTTCCCTTCTCTTCAGCATGTCTCATTATGTCTTTAAAGATGCGGCATAATGTTGCGTTCCATTTACATCGTATTCTGGAAATGGTAAGGGGTTGTGATGTCATTTCCCAACAAACCATAGGAAACTGTGTTCCACTTAGACAACAGGCAATTGTAATGCTGCCGCTAACCTAGCTACAACACTGCTACAATTTACACAATGACAAAAAGAGAGCTCTGTGCTACATATATCATGCAAATAAACTTTGATTTTAATATGTATAGTATGCACAAAAAACACACTACTTGTACAAGTGATTAAACATGCAGAAAAAACAGGAAGAACAATAATTAACAGTAAAAGTTATGGCGTTAACTATCTAAAGCTGCGAGAGCCGCCATCTTGAAATCAAAACTGGGGGTAGTCGCAGTTGCTCCCACTATASGAATGGGATTTACCACTAAAGGGGGYGTTCCAGTTTAAATTTGCGAATAGGGGCAAGAAAATTTCCACTTCCCAGTGCTAATGGAACGCACCATATTGTTGCTTACTTCTCCTTCTGCAGCACTAGGGTTGGGCATAATCATATCATGTGCAATTAATCGCCAGTAAAACATTAATCGATTATTTTTTGACACTTTACGATTAATATGATTAATGCCACCAGGCCGCTTGGAGCTCCTTTCTGCTTCAACTATGACGAACATTAAAAAAAGACCTGTAATTTACTTATCCATCAACACAATTTAAAAATTTTGACACAATTTGGAACAGATTTTTATGAAGAACAAATCTTTCGCATTAAATTGGTCATGTGACTAAGACATAAAGGTGTCCGGGGACTCCAGGGGAGTAATCGTCAAATTAATCGTTATTGGCCAAATACCACAATAAATTGTGATTAATTTTTTTGCCAATATTGCCCAACCCTATGCAGCACACAGCTAAACTTTTCCTCATATCTGTGGACACTTTCAGGTTCATCCCCAAATTTAAATGCCAAAATTGTCCCAAAAACACCCTCACCCTCAGGGCAAAAGCCTCAGAGTCTTCAGTCTGTTAATGCCATGTTTAAAAAAATAAACTGGATTGCCAGTGACAGCTTGCTGAATGTGCTTTAATGCCAGTGGCTCTGTTTATTTTTCTGGCTTCTGCATGTATGAAGTTGTTTCTTTCCAACAAATTAAATCACATTTGACATCTTCCCAGGCGGCAGTTAGATATGCCACTGGAAGCACATCGCACAATAGATTGTGTAACAGTGCACTGTGATATTATATCTTCAAAGTTTAAAAGGCTCCAAAGCAAGACAGACACAAAAACTAACTTTAATGAAATATTCAGCTTATTCAGAATCCATCAGACTTTTAGATTAAAAAAAATAACATTTTTGCACAAATGAGAAAAAAACTGTTTGACAAAGTTTTCAATGTGTTGCACTTGTATTTTGTTTTGTTGTTGAATTGGACTGGCAGAATTGTGAGTCAGCTGGACATATAGTGGCGATATGCCTGAAACAAGTAAAAACAAATTAAAGAACTGATGCAGAACTTATTTGCCAAATGAATTGTATAGCAACTGGGTTAAGTATAAGAAATATGTTGTATAAGATTTCAGTTAATTTAGGTAGTAAAATCTGWGACCCCCATTTTTAGCAGCTGTTAGCTTTTTTTTTCTGTCAGAAATCCTTCCCGACTTTCCAGTCTGAGTGCACCCAGACCACTGTCTGCTGCAGATAAGAGGTTGACTGTTCATGCAGTAAGAACTTCACACGCCTGATTTAAAAGGAAAAAAAAAAAAAGAAAATCCCCTTAGTGTGTAACTGAAAAGTCACAACTTATATATTTTTTGTCTTGCTCTAGACAGAGTAATTAACTGCGGTATAATGTAATTAATAGATTGCAAATAATTGTTCTAGCTTTGACAAAAGCAGGCTGTCTAATTTGCTCTACCTGGCAAATGCTTTTTGTTTTCTATTCAGTAGCTGCCGACTCAGCACACAGACCTCAGCCAGATCAATCTAACTCTTATTAGAAAAGCAGATGAGCAGATTTCAAAAAATGTCAATGTATTCCTCTCAATTCAGCTGCAGAAAAATCTCTTTATTCATTCACCTCCAGTCAAAGCTGACACTCACAAATGCATGTTGGGCTTTGATTTTGAAGAAGAACAGAGGCTTTTGGGCCAGAATAACATATGAAGGTCATCTGACTGACAGAAATGACTAAAACCTCAAGGCAGAAAGCTGAAGAGTCTCATGGCCGTTTTGTTCCAACTAATAAAAAGAGGAGTGAATAATGATGGAATTTCACAGAAACTTGCATTTAGACACCACTATTGTGTCAAAGCTCTGTTCCCTTGAGAATAGTTTTCAGGCATTAACATAAGTTTTTTATCTCTTCGTACTTATTCACCATCCCTTCAAGTGAAGCAGATGTTACATAAACTTGAATGGAAGAAATGTTCTTTGGTATGTGGTTTTTCTGAAGTTGTGAGGTTGTGTTATGTTTGGTGAACACTTCTCTTAATGCGTTCCAACTCTGTAACCTTGTTTCCTCGTTCCATATCTTGTCCTGTTTGCTGATTGCATGACTTTTCGTGATCACTAAATAAAAATCATAGGATCCCCCCAAATCTTTTACTGAATCCTCACAAATCTTATTTTTCAAACTAATTTGACTTTCTATTTAGTTTTTTTAGTCCTCACTCTAGTCACATTTTGACCCTTAAAGGCAATCATAGTCTGAGCTCATTGCTAATATCCAGTAATGTGCTCTTTTAATTGGTGCTGCTTGGTTGTGTTATGAAATATTCTAAAATACATATCAAGAAATAAATGAATCTTTTACTATTTTGTTAATATACCCTGATGAGCTAAATCATTCTCAGTAGAGTTTTAATAATTATGCATTTTCTGTCTGTGATATGCAAGAAGTAATCCAGAAATTATATTGTCTCATGGTTTGTTTAGTGGAACTGCTCAGACTCCATTATTACCAGTTATCAGGGCTGCCTGCGGCACATGCAGCACTGCACACATCTTATCTGTGCAGAGACAAACTATCCGAGTTATAGAATCTACAGCCCTGCATATTAGTGTCCTGGGGAATGAAAAATAAAAAATAAAAAAGAAACAGTTTCAGCAAATTCAGAACTCATCCAAATCAATAACAACCAAACAGCAGAGCTGAAGTGTCTTCATAAAAGCAAGGCCTGCGCCCCCAGTTAGCATTTGCTGAGTTTCTACTTTTACTAGTGAGACTAGGAACCAGCCACAATGTTCCACATCTGGAGGCTTCAACTCACATTTGAGGATTTACTTATAAAAAGGCCGACTGTATTTCCATAAATCACTGTAAAAAGGCCTACGGGCAGTGTCAGTTAGAGGTTGACCAATTAAAGTTTTTCAGCAGCAGAGGCAGATGCTGATCTTTAGAAATCAGAACAGTTGATATCTGGTTTATGGAAGCACAGTGTTTGTTGGGTTTTTGACCCATTAATACAATGGTTTAATGTTTATTGTACTGAAAAAGCACCACTGTTATAAAACGCCCTTCTTATTGAAATCACATTGAAAAATTAAATAAATAAAAGGGGTGTATAGCACCAAGCTGTGCTGATGGGGCCTGACTTTTAATTGGCTTAGTGTATTCCCATATTGCAAATGTTCATTGTTTTTAAAAATAGCATAAATTGACCTAATTAATCAGCCAACTGATCAGCTTGTCTACCTCTAGTGTCTCTATGCAACCCTAATATTTGATTGGATAAGGTCATTAGTGTTTATTTTAAAGTCCCAAACTGGCGCAAAAGAGGTGTTTGTGATTCATGGGGGAATTATGTATTTGCTAAAATTTAATAGGTAAATAGTTATAACAGTTTCTTGTATTTGGAATGTTATCAGGCCACCAAAAAAAACATTCCAATCCGATAATCAATAACTGATTACTGGAAGGAACGTGTCTTGATGTTGTTGTCAATAAAAAGCAAACATAATTCAGAGGAGCGGCTCGTCACATTAATAATAAATTAGCCATAATGATAGCTCTGTCTTTCTCGTGGGCTTGTTGCTGTTTGGTTTGAAGAGTTGGTGTTTAAAAATCCTCTCAAAGCTCATCTAAAGTCTTTGAAACAAGCCCAGCAGACCTATCCTATGGGGCTTTTATTTAAAAGGATGCCCCACGTTTTGTCCCTGTAGCTGCAGAATTGTTAGTGTCCTGACTGTGTCTGTCGCCTTCATTATTGAGAGGGATGACATTAATGTCGGGGTGAAGCTGAACTCACCTGCTTATAGGCAGAGGGTCATTGAAGCAATGGACAAAGCAGTATTCAAGGCCTTTCTTGTCAAATATTTGAGAGGACAACCTGCTGATGATAGGACGTGTTTTATTATGGGAGCAATGGCAAGGAGACTGTGTGTTCTGATATTGTTTGACTTTTTCTTTCAGAAAGCTTGAACGTACGGTCRGTGGCCATCTAGTGACATTAGATAAAAGTTTAAAAAATAAATTTGGCCACGTGATAACAATGCATGGACACAATTTTTTTGCAGTGTGTACATCGCGATACAGACATTGTTGGAGTCAGATTTTGAATATTTTTTTTGTTTTGAATTGTTCAAAGGTAGCCTACCCTATGCTCATTATTATTATTATTATTATTATTATTATTATTATTGGTTTATCTATCATATTAGGCTTTTTATAAGATGACAATTAACAAAGTGTGTGTCAGGAAACTGATTGTTTACTGTGTTCCTGAATGCAGCATAGCTCCTTCCACAGAAAAGGTACGGTGTGAAAGAGGCGCCCATTTTGAATGTTCAAAAAAAAAAAAAGAAAACAAAGCTTTTTGGACAAAATACAACTCCAGTCATCAGCTGCGTCTTTTACCTTCAGCATTTAATGCTATGAATTATTTCATGCCTAATGTAAGTGGCTGAAGTATGTCATTCATTGTTATAATCAAATGGAATGAAATTAATTCAGACTTGTCCATGTAAACAATCAACAATCTTTCCAGGGAAATGACGGCAATTATTATCTTGTGGCCACGGCATAATTAACACGTGGCCATGCATTATTTATCCCGGGATAGAAAGGTTTTTATCCAATGTCACTGGACGTGCTCCGTATAAAAGCACATTATTATATGCATTTTTTTATACATAAATTTTACTTCAGTAAGTTTTAATTTGTAATCAGTAGTAACACAATCTTATAAAAAAAATGCAATTTTAGCAGAGAATGAACTTACTGCACATCTCATTTTCTCACCTTGCTTGTGAAGCAGTAGCAGGTTTATTAACAGGAATGGTTCTAATGATACGTGGAACAATCCAGCATTGATGGCGTTTTTTCTCCACCACAGAGTAATGTTACAGCAACAAGTTTTTCTAATATCATGCAGCCCTAGTGGCAATTCAGCAATCATTTTGTTGTCGATAAGGTGCTCACGCTCAGACACACACAATCCCAGCTCCAGCCTTATTACAAACATCTGCACACGCTCACACTTTGGTTTCCCGTTTTCACTCCTTTTCATTTCAGCACTTCTATACAGCCAGTCTTGTAAAAATATTTTAGTTATCCTCCCACACGCTCACTTTGACTTCAGCACATGTTACATCATCTCTGATGATGGCACTTTGCTTTATTTATTTATTTCTTGCTCTGCCCGATTATCCCGTGAGAAGGGTTGTGGAGAAGCAGTTCATTTCATTTTGTGCCTTTTTGTCATTTCACATAGTTTTTAAGCCTTTTTTTAAGTATGAAGATAGATTCTAAAATCTATATTTTAGTGCTCAGGAACTCTGTCTACGTACTACATATCAACAAAGAACTGCTGGCGTCTTATTTAAAAGCTAACAAAACTCAAAGACCTAACTGATATTGTGACTGTCAGCTGAAGGGTTTGTTCTGGACTCTGATTGGCTCAAAGATGCCAGCTTTAGTAGCAAGTTTGTTGTGAGGAGTCGAGCTTTCCGCATCGCTGCAGGGGATTTTAGTCACATGGAGGCGGAGGGATCCCGGGGTGCAGGGAGATTTTTTATTATTATTATTTTTTATACTGGATGTCATAGTGGGCCTGCTTAAGACCCCACTTCCTGTCTTTGATTTTCCATGACATTTTACTGCGCACACAAACAAACACACACAATCTCTAACTCTGTCACACACACACACACACACACACACACACACACACACACACACACACACACACACACACACATTGTCACGTGTTGCTGTCTTTTCCTCCTACCCAGCCACTCGTGTGTCAGTGCCGGAGTAGATGCAAGCTAATTTTGAATCCATATGAAGCCCTATTCCTCTCAGCTCACATGTCTGCAGATCAAATAATTGTTCAGTAGACATATTTATTTATTGACTTACTCACAGTAATGGCCGAATGCTGTATTTGAAATGCAAATCACATTAAAAGAAATCTTCCACCTCCCTCCTTTATTAATGTAAATGCATTTCTTTGTTTTGACAGAAACCTTGGGAAGTCTGGCCTGCGGGTGTCCTGCCTTGGATTAGGTAAGAGCCTGAGTTTGACTTGAGGACTTAGGTGCAACTAGAAGTCCGTATGACGTATGTTTGGGCAAAATTTAAAACCCCGTCAGCCGTTCTCTTGACATATGGAGAAACGATGTTGTGCTCAGTTAAGAAGTTCCACTGTTGGTTTGATTTTGCTTCTGTCGATTATGAGATGTATTAAATGCAGAACATATGGCGTCGCTGCTCACTTGCTTGTCTTTGAGTGTTTTTGTGTTCTTGGACTCTAACCCCGCCTCCCTGTCCCCCGTCTGTAGGAACATGGGTGACGTTTGGTGGGCAGATAACGGATGAGGTGAGAGCAGATGGATTTTGTCATCCTCCATCAGTCAAAGCTTTGGGATGAAAACCCTCCCGGTGATTTGGCGGTTTGCTTGGGATGCTGAACTTAGTCCCAAACAGTCAACATTTAAAGGGATCCCCGATTAGTTGTAACATTAGAATTTATATGATAAACATATACTTTAACTGTAAAATAAAGACTGTAAAAACACTGTAGGATGTTCAATTTTTATAATTTTTAAACTAAAAGTTTAAAATTTTATTACACGGACGGGGCCATTTTATTTACACGCAAAGCATTCTGGTAAATGATGACGTGGATAGGTCCTCTGTGTGGGCGAGCTATATCCACCCTGAAGGTTAGTTAATCTTGGACAATATCTGATGATCGACTCTTTTAAATGAAACCAGAGAGCGTTG
>NW_013952417.1:2018706-2032786 GCF_001266775.1 Austrofundulus limnaeus | reverse complement strand
ACGTCATCATTTACCCAGAATGCTTTGTGTGTAAATAAAATGGTTCCATTCATGTTAAAATAAAATTTTTTAATATTTACCAAACTAAACAGCCTACAGTATTTTTACAGTCTTTATTTTACAGTTAAAATAAATGTTTATCAAATAAAGTTTAATGTTACAACCAATCGTGGATCACTTTAAAGAAACAAACTTGTTTACTATATTAGTGTAGCATTTTTTTTTGCAAATTTATTGAGACAGATGAGTATTTAGAAACTCCTCACATCAGGCTCTCACCCCTTCCTGTTCCTTACCCCTTGTTTTCTCAACAGATGGCAGAGCAGCTGATGACTCTGGCCTACGAAAAYGGCATCAATCTGTTTGACACAGCGGAGGTCTACGCTGCTGGGAAGTGAGTATATCCTGTGTCGCGGTGAACTTGAATGGTAACGACAAACACACCCAGCTGTTCGCAGCTGATGGATCGTGAATTAAACCAGTATGGATTATATACCAGCTGGCTGTTGATGTCAGGTGTGAGGTTGATCTAAAAATGGTGTGCAGTCACCTCGTTCTGACATTCAGGGAATTTAAATGTTTGTATGTTTAAGGTAAGACCATTGTTCATTCTGACTCATTTAGCTTATCTTGGTATATTAACATACCATTAAGAACTTACTAATATAATATTTTACTGATGTTCCACTGCTGAAACAGTCTGTAGTGTTCTTTACTGTCCATAAATATTTATCATATTCAGTTCATACTTGCCGTAAACACACAAGCGGACAGCGTATTCTTTTATTCATTTGTACTGTCTTCTATTCTATTGTCCTGTGCAATAAATTGGTAGCGCCCAGTTAAACAACAAGTACCACTATGTTTTTCTTGATAACCTAATTCTTTTTTAAATATTCCCGTTTGTGTGTTTGAAGGTGCAAATGTTAAAGAACAAAGGAGATTATTGTCTCCAGGCCCGTGCAAGGATCTGAAATCAGGTTGAATATTTAAGGTCTTAATTTAGAGAACAGGCACTGATGATAATTCATCCTCAGAAAACAGCCTCGCGTCACATTTCGTCTAGATATAGCGATGGTTTAAATTCTTTTGTGGACTAATCTGGCTTTGTAGTGACTCGGGTGCTTTGAAATAATCTAAGGGATAATCCTTTGCAAACAGTATATCTGATTAACTGCAGCAAGTCGCTTCTTTTTTTTTTTTATAATCCCCAAAGAATATTCCACGTTTTTATTACATTTTGAGAGATGCATCAGAGTGCCTCGGAAGAAAAAGAAAATAAGCAGTAGGTTTGTCCTTATTTCTCATTTAATGCCTCTGCAGCTGTTGTCTGATGCACGTCGGCGCTGCACACTTTACTCTTCTTGTTGTTTCATGTCGAGGCTGGTAAACTGAGCACAAAGGTGATCTTTGGCACAGAAGTATGTCCGCTCCTGTCTTTGATCAACGAGCTTCCGTAAAACAAATTGCAGTTAAACAGACAGACAAATCTGGCATGCGCTGGTGTTTCCGTCACGCAGCTCAAGGATGTGTTGCACAGGTGTTAATCCTGACAGCTTCCACTGCAAAGCAGCTCCGAGAAGCTTAATCTGCATACACACAGGAGTTGAACACATCACATACTTTGTGCATTAGCATGGAAATGGCTTTCATGTAAACTGACTTTTTTTAATTCAATAATGTTCCGTCAGACTCAGAGGCTGTTGGGGTGTTGATGCATCCAGCTGCTGTGATGTTGACTCTGCGCTGTCAGAGTGAACAGATCAACATGATGATCAAGCTGTTTATTGTAGCTCTAAAAACAACCAAAAGGCCAAATATTCAGCACACAATCTTTATTTAAATATTTGCTGTCGTGCTTCGCCAGCATATCTGTTCAATGTGCTGGTGTTTCCGTGAAATGTAAATAAAAAAGCACAAATAAATGTTTCCTGCATATCCTTCAACAAACACAAACGGTTCTGAAACCTTTCAAAGTCTGCAACTCAGAACGCAATTTCAGTTTCTTTCAGACTAGACATTTGGATCTAGAGGCTTCGTAAATGGCTGACATTTCGCAAAACCGAGTGGCAAACCAGCTGCACACAATTATGGAGAAATCTGAAAGTAAAATGGCTTTATAGGTCTGTGGAAAGTGCACCATTATATGGTGGCTTCAGCTGTCAGTCAGGGTGTCAATTCTGCAGCATTAAGACCTAATTAGTGGATGGATGAGGAAAGGCAGCACGCTCCAGGCATGCTGTGTTTTATATTTGGGCACTCGGGTTACTCACATTGCACAATGGCAACCCTCAAGGTGTGAAGGGGATACACGCACACACACACGTATGTTTGTAATTCTATCCTTATTAGGACTGTTCATTGACTTCCCTTCATTTCCAGTCCATTCTTCCTTGAGCTCTTACTCTCAACCCCCACCCCCCCCAAGCACAAAGCTAACCCTAAACCTGACCTTAAAGGGATCCATGATTACTTGTAACATTAAACTTTATTTGATAAACATATATTTTAACTGTAAAATAAAGAGTTAGTTTTGTAAATTTTTATAAATATATTTTAACACTAAGGAGCCATTTTATTTGCATATAAAGCATTCTGGGTAAATGATGACGTGGATAGGTCCTTGGTGTGAGCGAGCTGTATCCACCCTGAAGGTTAATCTTGGACAATATCTGACGATCATCTCTTTTAAATGAAACCAGAGAGCGTTGACAGAGAGGAGAAGGTAGAAATGACTCAGCCTGTAACTGAAAATATGGATGGAGGACAACAGAGCTGCTTCATGGAAGAAGAACCTCAGCTTAGCCTGTTAGCCTTTGCGCTTGCGCTGACGCTATACTGCCTTATATGTATTAGCTCGGCGCTAGCGCGACAAACAAGCTAAACTGAGGTCCTCCATCCATATTTTCAGTTGCAGGCTGGGTCATTTTTGCATTCTCTCTGTCATGTGGATGGAGGACCTCAGTGACGAGAGGAGAATGTGTAGCACTAAGCTAATACCTATATATGGTGATAGCGTCGGGACTAATGCTAAAGCTAACAGGCTAAGCTGAGGTTCTTCTTCCATGAAGCAGCTCTGTTGTCCTCCATCTATATTTTCAGTTCCAGGCTGAGTCATTTCTACCTTCTCCTCTCTGTCAACGCTCTCTGGTTTCATTTAAAAGAGTCGATCGTCAGATATTGTCCAAGATTAACCTTCAGGGTGGATATAGCTGCCTCGCACCAAGGACCTATCCATGTCATCATTTACCCAGAATGCTTTGCGTGTAAATAAAATGGACCTGTCCGTGTAATATATTTTTTAACTTTTAGTTTAAAAATTATAAAAACTGAACATCCTACAGTATTTTTACAGTCTTTATTTTACAGTTAAAATATATGTTTATTCAATAAATTCTAATGTTACAACTAATCATGGATCCCTTTAATTCAGTTCACACCTAGTGTCCTACACCTAACAACTAACCCAAAAATGGAGTTCCATCAAACTGGCACTACTCTTTGGTCCCCATAAGGACTGCAGGTCTTGACAAGTTAGGTGTGTATACCAGAAATGGTCCTACAAAGGTAACACATACAAGTACACWTGGATAAACTTGCTATAAGCTCACAAACACAACAAAAATATAGATTCAGCTCCCAGAGTCTGAAATCTGTCCTCATAGTGCTGCTCGTTTCATTCATACAGTGAAGCGTGCAAAAACACAAGAGTAGAGGAGAATAAAATGTTGCAGGAGGGGGATTAATCGTATTATGGAATTTTGAATAAGTGTGAAAAAAAGACTAACTGCAAATAATGAAAGAAATTCATGCAAAAGCATTCAAAAGGAAACCAAGCACACAAATCAACATATAAGAACAAAACTGTAATTATTAGTTTATTCCAGTGTCACAGAATTAGATCATATATCCATATATTATTTTTCCATTTTCATGCTATCCTGCCAAGATTATTATAAAGCGTGGTTTTATGTGAAAGCATCTGCAAAGTGTTGAGCTTTGACATTTATATTTTATACATTTTAATAAAACCGGGTCAGCGAGGCTGAAAACTGTCAGCTATTATCAATAAGATCAGCTACTCAATTAAAAGCAGGCCAGGAAGCATGAAGAACCATACAGAAGAGATTATTCACTCAGCTTTCCGTAAACGATCCTGTCAGCGTAAAAAAAAGGAAACGATAAAGAGCAAGATGAGAGTGGGGGAAAGGATGCACTGCAGGTTTTAAAACAAAATTTATGTACTGAATTTACGTGTGAAGCTATTGGTGCCGTTACACGAATGCATCAATTCACAAAAATAAAAAATAAATTCCTAAATCACTTTTAACAGACCATTTCTCTTATACAAGCTGCAAAAAATAGCCATCTACAAATAAGTTTAAAAATACTAGATTAAAGTCTGAACCTTCTGTAATTAAGTGAAATAATCTGCCAGTGCAGTAACACAACTGCACTTGGTAAGACTTGTTGAAATAAGTTCTAATAGGTCAAACTTTTCAGACCCTGATTGTTTTTCTAATAAATCATCTAGAACCTGAGCTGTCCAGTAAAACCTGTTTAGTCAGCATCTGAAGAAACTTAAAAACATTGGGAATACAGCAGAATAAAATAATGCTTTAATTAAAATTCACACAGCAAAGCAGCAGCAAACCATTTACAAAAGAGAGTGAAAGACAAAGAGACTGTGCAAATTAAGCAAGTGGTGCATCAGCAAACAAACATACCATTTTAGAGTCCAAAAGCATGAAATATTAAAAATAAATACTTATAAATAAAAATTCAAAATATGACATTATTTTGTGCATAATGGTTTACACAAACTTAGTCAAATAGATTAGTGTAACAATAAACTAACATGTAAAAAAATGTCTGAGCAGTGAAATATGTTTGCTTTCATTGTAAATTTCTACCTTTCCTCCCTCAGTGCTTTTGCTAAAATAACAATGATTATGTGATGACCTCATTAAGTCAGAGAGAGTAATTTCAGCACCAGCAGGAGGAGGGTTTTTATTAGCGAAGCGCTCATAGACTTGGATTAAATTCAATTTAATTATACACGGTCATAACTGGTCAGTCGGAGTCCATTTTCACAACTTTTTTTTTTTACTAATATAACAGATCAAATTAAAAGCCCCGGTAATATCAGGCTGTATAAGTGCAGCTGTACACAAATTAATTCAAACACCAGGTTTGTTCGGCTCTCATATGGTAAAATAATCAAACACCACCCTTTTGTTTCGTTGTGATTGAGACGATTTTACATATCGTCAGACATGACCGTCTGATCCAACCTGTCAGACTTCCTCACCTCTCCAAGTGATTGACACAAACTGATTGCCATCAGGGAGCTGCCTCGTAGCTGCAGTGAATTATCCGTGCAGCTGTCAACACAGCTTTGATACATGGAAACAAACCACTGTTTAGAGCAGCTTGCTGTATTTATCACTGCACTAAAAAAATGTATTTGCCTTACAAGCCTCAGTCTACAAAATCTCACACTGATTAGGTAGTGACTGGTTTAAGGAAGTTAATGTGGTTGGAAACACAAGTTAAAGAGACAGATCATGCAAAATCCACTTTTTAAGCCGTTGAATACATTTTGTTGTGGACTTAGTCTCCAGGAGTGCAGAAAAGTTGAATTTAGTCTTCCCAAGTGCTGCGTAAATATCTTTATATTCTGTTAGGGTCATATTTTCGAACMCGTTCAGTTTTCTCTGTTTTCTATGAAGTTTTCTGAACTATCACGTTAAAATATTTGTGACAGAACTGCCAACTAAGGCCTGGACTTACCAACTACAATTATTCTCCTCTGGCTCCAATGTGTAAGGCTGGATGGACAAGTCTTTCATTGTTGACATCTTTTAAGTAACATGTAAAGAAAACATTTCTGCGGCACAAGATAGTCGTAAACCCCCTCTGTCAAACTGGAGCAGACCGGTCTGGAAGCTGGATGGGGTGTGAAGCGCCTTTTTTGGATTTTAGAGAGACAGCTTCAAAACAAGTTGATCWGAGACACACCTCAGAAAAGGGGTGAAAGAGGGGCTTGTGGAGTTATTACTAAAAATAGGAATTCCGACCAACACATCACAGTGCCACTTTATATAGACTTTAATCCTTATTTAAATGTGAAAAAGAAGGATTTAAAAACATATGTCCTCTTTAATGGGAGGAGTCAATAACAGRTCTGAGCAGAAGTTGGAATTTTGGGACTTGTAAATGTGTCGATACAGACTGCCAGCAACAATATGAAGAAACATCATCCATGAATGACTAAAATAGGAGTACTACATCTATCATGAAATAAAAGAACACAAGTTTATTATTATTTTTGTTTAAATGCATGAAAATGAGGAAAAACCAGGACACGCTGGAGAGACTGTCTCTCGGCTGGCCTGGGAACACCTTGGAGTCCTCCCAGTAGAGCTGGAAGAGGTGGCTGAGGAAAGAGAGATCTGGGCGACCCGACTTCGGATAAAGCGGGAGATAATGGATGGAGGCGTGAAAATTTACTCAACTTTAGCGGATTGCATCATGTTGCATGGGTAAATGACACCATTTAGGCATTTTCTGCTGCTGATTTGATTTGTTTTTATGATTTAGATTCCCCCAAAATGGTGGCGCTGGGTGAGCAACATATAACTTTGCGCGATCGCGTGACCGCGGACATGAGTGCGCMTTAGACAGATCTAAATACAACCATCCTACCAGGAGGCATCCTGTTATTTGTCAGAGTGAGGGAACAGCAGAGGCGTCCCACCGACAGCTGTGTGCCCGGCCCTAATGAGCCCCATGTTGAACGTAATGTCACTCATTAGCACCACTTCAGCTGCTAATGAGCCACACAGCAGTGACTCAGCACCCGCTGAGTCTGACCTGGGAGCTAATTCACGCAGACCAATCCTACACAGGTGCTCTTCAGCCTAAAAGCTCCATTATACAGCATGTGTCCAGAGTCGCCGCTTCCTTTAACTCAGAAATCTCTTCCGAGGCAAGTGGAAGCGCTCGTATCGCTCCTGTATGACCTTTATTTAATCTTTTCTCTCCGTCTGCTTCGCAGGGCAGAGGTGGTGCTCGGAAACATCATAAAGAAGAAAGGATGGAGGTATGAGGCACACTTCAATGGAGTTTGCTCAGGTTTTTAATTTCTTACCCTGTACCAGTCTGCCCAACCTTGCATCACCTCGCTTCTCTAACCTATCATGAGGTTGTGTGTTGTGTGTGTTGTGAAGTGGAACAGGAAGGTTCCAGCTCACAACACACAAGATTAATGTGGCCTYTTACCCGAGCTCAAAGATGCTGAATAATGGATGAACTTTTTGTGCTTTGTCATCTGCCTTGCTGATCCTGGATTGACGTTCGTTGGTTGTTTGMGATCAAGTTACACACTTGCACTTGTCCACATAATTCGTCGGCATAAATAATCTTAGCGTACCTTTTGTATCTTAGWGCGGGTTGTGCATTTCGCCAGCTTCTGCATCAACGTCTGTTTCGGCAGGTTTGCATGGCAGGCGTTCTAACAGATGTGCTGTCGTTCTCCGTTTCTTTTAGACGCTCAAGTCTGGTGATAACAACCAAGATCTTTTGGGGTGGAAAGTAAGTTTCATATAGCTGCCAAATAAAAATAAAAAAACTATCTTCCTGTGTAATTTCTCCTGACACTGTCTGATGCCGATGCCCCTGGGAACCGGCTCACGTATCATCCAGACTGAACTGTTGTCAGGTCCTTTCAGTGAAATTGAAAACATCCTCTCATATTTCAGAAAGGATCAAGTGATGTATTGTCAGCACTGAGGTTCACGTCCAGCTGTATTTGAAATAATATATCTGTATTTTTTTTTCTAACACAAATTGTGTTTTGTTTTCTTGTAGAGCAGAGACTGAAAGAGGCTTATCCCGAAAACACATTATAGAAGGTAAGCATCACAGTCACCGGATTAAATGTTGACRCCGCACTAATAACTTACATTCTAATTAGTGTCTTCAGGTCAAAGGAATCGATGCTGAAATTCAATAATCTGCCTTCTCCTGAGATTATTGCAGTTGCCAAGACAACAGTGGGGACAATAACCCAGATAAACTGAGAAGATTAGCATTCATTTCCATCAGGCGCTTTCATAAAGTTCCTTTCACAACCAGGGTTCACTGTCAGTAACCGAAGTGCTCGTTTTCAGGTTTAAAGGCTTCTCTAGAAAGACTCCAGTTAGACTATGTGGACGTGGTTTTCGCCAACAGACCTGACCCCAACACACCTATGGAAGGCAAGTTTGTCTAACTTTCTTTTTCTGCTTTTGAATGCTTTTCTTATTTTGTTGTATGTCTTAAAAAAAAGCCTCCCGTTYGTCTCTATGACTACTGCAGTGTGAAGACTTAGATATACACAGCTCTTGTAACCGAAATATCTATTTTTAAATGCTGCATGTGGTCAGGATGCTTCCACCTCCACAGTCAGAACGATGATAAACACTGATGCTGGAGACCTTTAAATGGCAGAGTGTTAACCATGTGTGGGCTCAGATGGACTCGCAGTATCATCTGTTCCGGCGGTTGAGTTCCTCTGCAGGTTAAAGTCGAATCAGAGGTCATTATTTGAGGTTTGTTTTGTTTTGTTTTTTCRGCCTTTAGTTTGATGCTTCGGGCTCTTTTACAATACTTCACTATCTAGTTTGGGAGAAGTAGCCAGTGGTGTTTAGTGAAAAAGTCAAATTTTTCCCTCCTCATCGTCCCCGTTAAAGGAATCCACGATTAGTTAGACTTTATTTGATAAACATATACAGTATTTTAACTGTAAAATAAAGACTGTAAAAATACTGTAGGCTGTTTAGTTTTGTAATTTTTAAACTAGATTTCTACAAATATAATACACGGACTGAGCCATTAATTTACACACAAAGCATTCTGGGTAAATGATAGGTCCTCAAGGCAAGCTATATCCACCCTGAAGGTTAATCTTGGACAATATCTGATGATTGGCTCTTTTAAATGAAACCAGAGAGCGTTGACAGAGAGGAGAAGGTAGAAATGACTCAGYCTGTAACTGAAAATATGGATGGAGGACCTCAGTTTAGCTTGTTTGTTTGTCGTGCTAGCGCCGAGCTAATACATATAAGGCAATATAGCGTCGGTGCTAAAGCTAACAGGCTAAGCTGCGATTCTTCCTTCATGAAGCAGCTCTGTTGTCCTCCATCCATGTTTTCATTTGCAGGCTGAGTTTTTTTTTTTTTTTACAGTTTTTACAGTCTATTTTACAGTTAAAATACAGTATATGTTTATCAAATAAAGTCTAATGTTCCAACTAATCGTCGATCCCTTTTACAACTGCGCTCGGTCCTCATGGACAGCTTTGAAAGTCTGTCTTCAAATGTACAGTGGTTGAAACCATCTGGTATATTTTATTTTGGCAGTAGCCATAGGGGTAAACAGGGTGAAAAAGAAGGAAAACCACAACCCTGTCACCGTAGAGGAACCCTCTAAAGGCAGAGCGCCCACTCGATGATAAAATATTTGATTTGTTCAAAGCAGAGCATCAGTAAAGTTAATAGATGGATGCAGGATCACTGAGGGTTGATGCAATCTGGTTTTATTACACTCCTATGCTCCCGCTCTTCTCCGAGACGCCCGATCATTATCTAACCTGTTTCGTGTTTTTGCTCTGCAGCCACACATAACCGGGTGTCGCTCGAGCCAACAGAACGGAAATTAGAGTCCGGCGATGCAAGGTTTTTATTCGTCACCGCAGATATGGTCAGATATGGCTGCGTAATGAAATTCTTAGATTTAAATAAAATACGATGAAGTGTTGACTCTATGTCTTGACGTGAATCTCTTTAACATTCACCGTGCTTATTACAAGCAGGGAGGAAACTGACATGTTTTTAACCCTCGGTGCTTAAAATACATAAGCTGTCATCCAGTGTGTCAACCCACTTTGTGTTCGATTAAAGATTTGAACTGGTGTACGTACGGCTGTCATCTCCTATTCATTTCACTTGACTTCTTTTTCACGTAGCAYGTTGTAGATTAAAAAAAAGAAGACGTATTCTGGTAAATTTTAACAGGAATGTCATTCAAAAGGGTCTTTGTTAGGATCAGATGTCATGCTCATGAGGATTCCCAGCTTTCTAATTAACATAATCAGCTTCCCTCCCCCTCCCTCCTAAACTGTCCACGCAGTGTGGAGTGCAAATTGTGACAAATGTGCCTTCCGTAAGATTAAAGACCCAGCAGATGTGTGTACAGTAGGCTTATTGCATCATGTCGCAGCATGCTGGAGTAAACACAACCGGRCCACTGCAGCACAGAGGCCATTTTTAGCATGTTCATGTGTGTGTTTTTTGCAGAAACGGTTCGAGCCATGACCCATGTGATAAATCAAGGCATGGCCATGTACTGGGGCACATCCCGGTGGAGCCCGATGGAAATAATGGTGAGAAAATCATGCATCTGCGAAGATGACGTTCTAAAATTAAAACGAGAAAGTCTCAAGGGTTTAAGAAAATAAACTCTCCGGTTGTGTTCTCCTAGGAAGCGAATCTCCAAATGTTTTTTACATTGTGGTTTGAGCCTGGCTGGTTTTGCGTTGTTTTTCCTTCAGGAAGCGTACTCGGTTGCACGGCAGTTCAACCAGATCCCCCCCATCTGTGAGCAGGCGGAGTACCACATGTTCCAGAGAGAGAAAGTGGAGGTGCAGCTACCCGAGCTCTTTCATAAGATCGGTGAGCCCTGATGTAGTTGTGGCTTTAGGTGGAGAATTGATCCCGTTAGCTGGTAAACACAGCTGCAGGTGCTTTCACATGTGTTCTTAGGTCATGGTTTTAAAAAGTGGGTTTCTTCTTGTTTTCTTTCTTTCTTTTTTTCTTTTTTTACCACTTCAGTAGAAAGCAGAACTGAATATCTGAATATTAGTATCTAAGCTTCTTCATCATCAGTGGCTTTTTTTTTTCTTGTTGTTTTCAACAGTAACTCCATATTTTTCTTGTCAGGTGTGGGAGCTATGACATGGTCTCCGCTGGCCTGCGGGATCATCTCAGGGAAATATGACGGCAGGGTACCTCCTTACTCTCGGGCATCTCTAAAGGTAGAACACACCCCCTCGCTCCCCTGCTGTTTACCGTCCTCTCCGATCATCTGTGCCGCTTCCACTGTTCTGTGTTTTTCCCTGCTGGTTGTTTTGTTTCATTGTGTTTTTTGTCTCTTTCAGGTTCTGTAACTCTTTGCGCACCACGCAAACTGTGTACCCGTGTGTTTTCAGTGCCGTGTTGTCTCCTCGCACTCCTTTGCAAGCAGAGCTGCTCCAAGTTGTTTTATTGCACACGCACGACAGACGCACAAAATAACAGCACGCTTCCAAACAGCTCTGATTTGTCGCTGCTGAAACAAATACGCCTTCATTTTTACCCAAAATAAAATTTTAGTTGAGTTTTTCTTATTTATTTAATTTTTTCAAAGACATCTACAGGGTTCCCACGGGTCCTTGAAATCCTTAAAAGTTTGTGAGTTTGAAAAAATCATTTCAAGGCCCTGGAAAGTTTGTGAAAACAGCCAAAAATTACTCTTATCCTTGAAAGTCCTTGAATGTTTTTTTGGGGATTGAAATTCTCTGTTCACATGACTGATTTTCTTCATCTTTTAAAAAAAATGAAATAAAATAAAAAAACATACATTGGATAACTATGTACACAACAATGTGGATAACTCAGGGTTACGGTAAACTGACGTCATTGTTTCTAACTCAACAACTTCTCTGTTGTTCAGTTTTTCAATGAATTTACATAAACCTGTTTATTGGTAACATTCTGTGGTAGCGGTATGTAATTGCCGTTGCRCGTGGTTCTTTAGTTTGAAGTAATTGGTACTGGAAAGTCCTTGAAAGGTCCTTGAATTTGATGTTGACCTAGGTGTGAGAACCCTGATTGAAACACAGAGACCAGAACACATTTAGCATTTTGTCAAATTAACTAAAACTAAATAAGGGTTATTTCAGGCTAATCAAGTGTAGGMGACTTTTACTCTGAGGATATATAAAAATACAAATATTTATTTCAACACATCATGAATGAAGAGAGGAGGWAGTTGTGAAAGTTCAGACACTGAAGCAGAAAAATTAGCTGTAAAGGAACAGATCGTATGTGTTGATATGTATCATCTCTTTGAAATGAGGATTATAATCGAACACCTGAACTTGTRCAGTGCAGTGTCCCACAGTGGTGACGTGGCATGTTGTGTGTCTGTGGATTGTGTGTCAGCTAGACGTTCACTGATTGGTGTTGTGGCTGCTCCCTCGTGTTGGTGTTGTTCAGCTCCTGCTTGCACTTTGGCTCAGTGTTGCCTGTGGATGTTTACTCCGTCTGGTCCTGATGTGTAACACATAACATCCCAGAAATTTCACTTTATGGCTCAGCTGACTAGATGTACTTCAAGTATTTGTGATTTTTTGTGAATATTTTGTAATTTTGTAAAAAATGATTTAAAAAAACAGAAATTGTTGCTTTTTGAACAAGTGTAGCTTGAGCTTTGTTTTCCCCGGGCTGAGGCGCTGACAGCTGAAGACAGAGTCACGTGTTTAAAAACAGGCCCTGGTGACACGGGAGCCGCGGCTCGGGCTCGCCGGCGTGAGCAGGGCTGCGTTTTTGAGCAGGTGTGCTGTGTTTTCGACAGGGCTACCAGTGGTTGAAGGACAAGATCTTGAGCGAGGAGGGCCGGCGTCAGCAGGCGAAGTTGAAAGAGCTGCAGGCGATCGCGGAGCGGCTGGGCTGCACTCTGCCCCAACTCGCCATCGGTACGCAGATACACTCTGCTGCTCTCTCTCTTTCTGTCTGTCTGTCCGTCCCTCTGCCTCGGACCGGGCCGGGTTCAGGTTCTCTCACAGCTGTCACCTGTCCTGTGTCTGTGTTGTAATCGCACCGGAGTGAAAAGCCGCCGTAGAGAAATGAAACAGCGAAGAAGGTAAAGACTGAATGATGAGTGCAGCATCTCCTCTACGTCTAAGACTCATTCTGGTTAAAGACGGGCAACACAAATATCAACACACTGCTCAGAAAATCAGGTTTTCTACAGAGCGGTGTGTCCGTCAGCATCAAAATAGCATCTGCAAAATAAATCCGGGAGGCGACGGTTATCGATTCGCTGCCGGGCCGCAAGGTGAGAATGTGTAAACCGGGAAAATAAAAGACAGACAGTCCTGCGAGGGCCGTTAAAGCACCAGCTGTTAGGGAGGCGATGAATAAACCCGGGAGTTCTCCGAGCAGATCGCAGCAGATTTTTCAAACTCACAGTAAGACCGTGACATAAATTAAGTTTCACAGCCTGTTGGTGGACAACCTGAACTCTCCCAATTTTCATAAATCCCTTCAGGGCCTGTGAAGGCAGCACGAGAGATTTATATGTACTGCACAGTCATCTAGATGACGTTGGCACTCCGGTATTGAATAAAAACTAGGTAACAATGACAGATTTGGCTTGAGGCTGGTGCTGGTAAAGCAGGTGCTAAATCCCGGATTCAGACTGTGGATGTGAGAGTTAATAGATGTTGTGAGTGTCGTAGTGCTGCTAGAAACACTCAGCTCGTGTCAAATAGATGGGGGGTGGGCTCTGTGTTTCTTCTTTTTGGCCTCTTTTTCTCAATTTGGTGCACAATTTATTTTGGATCATAATCCTGCTATTTTTTTTACAGCAACATTTTTCACTCCCTTTATGCTTTAATCTGCTTACGAGTGAACCTTCCTCAATTGCAGAAGCATTCAGCCGCGTCGCACAATGCAGCTCACAGAACGACGCAGCGAGCAGGGATGTGTTATTTTTGTGTTGAAACATTCTGAGGGATCACAAACGTCCAAGCTTTTTGCGTGTCATCAGCAAAGTTTAGCCCTGGAATTCAACATCGCAACATAGAAAAAGAAAGCAAACACGTCGAACCATATGTACCATTTTAGCATTAGCATGCTGCAGCTTGCACACTAATTCGGAACGGCTTAAAAATTAAAATATGGTAATGCAAGCCCATAAAGATCGTTCTTATGAACACTTTAAGCCATGTTTTGAATCAATGAGTTTTTATTTTGTCATATAAACTGTATTATTA
>NW_013952417.1:2013753-2016946 GCF_001266775.1 Austrofundulus limnaeus | reverse complement strand
GTTTAGATCATTGTTACTTATAAATTATATATTTTCTGGTATAAATCTGCTGTTTTACATGATTGTTGAATGAATTTAACATAATTATTAATTTATTGTAAAAACATGACTGATAATCTGTGAAACAGATCTGGTTCAGCTGCTGTTTATCTATTAGTTTCTATGGTGGCTGTGAGCTGTTGCCCTTTTTTGACACCGTTTCTGCTCCTCCATGCTGTCACAGACGCTGCTACCAGTGGACGGTATGGGCGGGGCTGAATCTAGTCTATGATAATCACAAACTCTGGGTAGTACAATAGTTCCCAAAGTGAGGGATGTGCCCCTTAGGGGAGGTGCAGTGATACTGCAGCACAGAATGAAAAAAATGAATGCTTGGACATTGCAGGCATAATTCATAGGTTTTTAACAGGCCTCCCATAAACAGAAAGACGTGAGGATTAAAAATGTTATTTTTGATCAACAAACTTTTAATTGCTTTTTCCTCTCAGGAAGTTGTTCATGTTTTTAGGCCCGTTTTGAAAGGAGAAGAAGTTTTTGGAAAAGATTTATTGATAGCAATATTGAATGTTGTCACACAATAAGGACATCTCCCAGGGAGGAACTTAAATTAAAACTAGTATTTACTAATCTGTAAATTAAATGTAGCAGTCCAACAGTGCTGTAATTTCAAACTTGGGTAGTCCATGTATTGTACAGACTAAGTACTGTAGTTTGATAGAAAATGCTTGATGTGTTTTACTATTTTACTTTGGTGCAGCTAAATTCACTATATCCTAATATAATCATCATTGTTAGGGAACTTTGTCCATACATTTCTCCCAAATTGCAAAATTGCTTAAAATACACCCGTATACAGATTTAGAAAGCAACAAATGTTGCATACTCTTTCTGTTTATAATACGTTTGATTTTATTTGAAGCTGTCAAAATGTGACTGTGACACAGGTTYAACTGAACAGATGTGTAGATGTTCTGAAATACACTACAGTGCAGAGCTGGTTATTAAACTAACATTGTCAGCTAAAYGTCTAAGATTTTGTAGACTTGGACTCTTTTTCCAAATGTTTCAGTCTTTATTTCATTTTGTGAAGGGAYCATCWATCTGTTTCATTAATAATTGCTGAATCGACACAAAGAGAAATGACTCTGTTAATGGGCGTATCACTAACAGACACTAAAACATACTCTGATGGCAGCGTGTTCCAGTAAATCCAGCCTCACAGTGGCACTGGCCCGTCGCAGCGTCGCAGCCGCCGTCTCCATTCCYGCAGTCGCAGGTTTCTGCACAGTCAGCTCCCCAGAGTCCTGCATCACAGGCTGCAACACAAAGTGGTTCAGCACACAAGAAAAAGGAAGTTTTAAYACTCAGACCTGGCAGTGATCAGTCCTGATACCTTTCCTGCAGTCGTGTCCAGTCCAGCCAGGAGTGCAGCTACACCTCCCACTCACCGGGTCGCAGCGAGCATCGTTCTCACACACACATTTCATCTGGCATCTTTGACCAAAACGTCCACTCGGGCATGCTGGAGGGAAAAAAATATTCCAAACATCAGAGTTAATTTGCCCTAACCAACTCCATCAGATTACATGTGGTGCGGCAAGTTCCCATGACGGATTCTGCTCTGCCAACGGAAGCCAGCAATTGATTAGAAAGGAATCAGAGCTAGTCTTCCCAGGAAAAAAAACCCATCTGAGGTGGCTGAGAGATTTTCTCTAATGACTCTGGAGAAACACATTCRTCTTCTTGCATGCTGCATCATTTCACTTCCAACCTGCTCCTCCTTAATATTCCACAGCGTTGTCATCCTCTGGTGGATTGTTTAATGCATGTTGCTTTGGAAACCTTTCCCTAAAAAAAATGAATGCTGCTGGTACTCACAGCTTTGACAGAGTCTTCCCACGAATCCTGGCGGGCAGAGGCACGACCCGTTGTGTTTATCACACTCGCCACCATTCTCACAAACCGGACAGTTATGTTTGCAGCCGGAACCCCAGAAACCCTCCGGACACACTGTCAGAAATGAATCGTGCTTCATTCATCATGTAAAGMTGCTTATTTTGAATATTTATCGCGTGTTGCGTGGGTTTGTCTTAAATCATTTCAAAATTATTGATGAAGCTTTACAACTCATTAACTTTTGGAGTCAACCCAGTGAAACATGGCTGCCACAGCTATTGTGAGCTGATCTACTATGAAAGGCAGCGGGTAATAAGCATTCCAACAAGGAATGCCAGGTCTTTATTAAAATAAATATTATCTTCACTCACAGTTCTCACATTGCTGTCCAAATGTCCCCGCTGGACACCGGCATTGTCCCATCACTCTGTCACACGAGGCTCYGGTGCAGTTACAAGGATGGACGCAGCCTGGCCCAAACATTCCCTCTGGACACTCTGACACAAACAGAGTGCTCTTTTTTTTAAATCATTCCCAAATAAAAAAATAAAAAAATAAATATATGCACCTTTAATAGTAACATACCTCGTTTACATTTCTCGCCATGATAACCAGGAGGACATTTCTGTTGGCACTCTCCAGTCACGTGGTCACAGGACACTCCTGGTGGACAGGAACACTTCTTCTCACAGCTGAACCCATAAGTGCCTGTTTTACATTCTGGAGACAGAGTGGAGCATTTCATTATGGTAGTTTATTAATTTACAGTGGTGTGCACCAGTCCACTGAAGCGCAAATCCGCTAATTGCAGACCTAAATATTTCATTTGTGCTTTAGCAGTCTTACTAATTTTTTTAATTCATAAGCGGATTTGCGCTTTCTTAAATTAAAATGCAGTACCGCTAATAATTAATTACCTACCAGTCAACATTTTCTTGAACAGTATAAGGTATGGCTGTCAATGAATCACRACACGTGATCTATCCAGCAGCACCCCTCCCAGATAAACACACTTATTGGAAAAGTATACATCCTTGCTGACTGTTGCTCTCGGTCACGGTTCTCATTTCCCACAATGCTTTGTGTCTGCTTACGTAGCAGGAAAGCAGTGTTTAGTACTCCCTTTCCCAGCAAAAACAGTAAACGTTTGTAATCTATACTAAAATTTTGTACATATTAATTTATTTTTCTTTACAATCAGAGCTTTATTTTAAAAAAATAAAGTTTAAACGCTGGAGCTCAATACTTGACTTAATTGGTCGAAGCAATCGGCCAACAGGGTTAGACAGACATCTAG
>NW_013952417.1:2008470-2013385 GCF_001266775.1 Austrofundulus limnaeus | reverse complement strand
ATATATTGTACATGAATTGTTGATAGCTAGTAAGTGTCAAATTGAACTTGTGCTTTAAAATTAGCTTCTGCTAGTTTTTCTATGGCATAAGCATTTTTGAAGTTGTGGACCTAAATATTTTCATAAGCGCTTTAGAAATTGCGGAGCTAATTTTTGGGTTAGTGCTGCCCACCACTGTTAAAATAATTTTTTTTAAAAAAGCTGCTTTGGAAGCTGGGATGTGTTTGTTGTWGCATTTCAAAACCAGAAATCTAACATCCACTCACAACTTGCAAGGTTCGCACAGGTGGTCAAGTYATGTTAAAAATAATAGTAATAGTTTTGTTTGACTGACTCTTACCTTCCTTACAGGTGTCGCCCTGATAACCAGGTTTACAGATGCAGGTCCCGTGGCGACGGTGACATTCTTTAGTGTTTTTCTGGTCACACTGGCACTCCTGAGAGCACCCGGCTCCAAAAGTCCACTTAGGACAGGCTACAAATGTTAAAAGTGGGGGAATGAGATGTTGACATTTTTRATCATGGGACACAACAAGTGTTGTTTAGTCTGCCCTCTACAAACTGCAGCTCCTGACATAAGAGTTTTAAGTTAAAAAGATTAAAAAGMTGATAAGCAGTTGGACTCACGGAGGTGACAGAAGCGGCCATAAAGTCCAGGATCACACAGGCAGGCTCCGTACGTCCGGTGGCAGYGGCCATTATTGGCACAATTACACTTTTTGTTGCATTGCTTCCCATAGAAGCCTTTAGGACAGCCTGAGGATCAAATACACCTTTCAGATTATGTTCAAGTTCCCTGTACCAGAAAGTACAAGACTACACAAAGTCTTGTCTGGAGTAAATGAAGTATCTCACCGTCTTGACACAAATCTCCACTCACACCAGGAGGGCAGCGGCAGCTTCCACTAACCGGATCACAGCTGGCACCATTTTTACACTTACAGGCGAAGGAGCAGTTTTTACCAAAATACCCATCGAGGCATGCTGCAAGAAAAAAAAAAAAAAACGAATTACTCAGCAAATAAGCTTTTGTCTTTTTTTAAGTGTGTGTCTGATCAAAACTCACTCTGGTTGCAGATGATTCCCGTCCATCCTTCAGGGCAATCACAGCCGCTTCTCCTGACGTTGCACAATCCGCCATTAGTGCAATCATCACAGGTCAGACTGCAGTCGCTGCCAAAAGTGTCATTTAAACACACTGAAAACAACAGAATAACCAACATGACACTTTAAATCTCTTTAAATTTAAATTGATAGCATCTTTACAAATATAACAAAGGGAGAAGTAATGGGGTGGTATTTTGACAACTGATGTAAGTGATCACTTACCAGTTTTCATGATTTATAAAAATGATCAATGTAATATGAAAGTAGACACAATCAAGAAAAAAATAAACATAAAAAAAAAAAGCATTGGATAAATTGAAAGATGATTTGGGAAAAYAAAACTGGAAGGATGTGTATGGTGAAGATGTAAACAGAGCATATGATCGTTTTACAAATATTTTGGGAGCACTGTATGAAAAAAATTGTGTGCAGAACAGTCGTATGGAGAAAAATATTGCTGACAAACCACGGATGACTGAAGGGTTGAGGAATGCTTGTAAAAAAAAGAATAAATTGTACTCATGTTTCTTGAAATTAAGAACAAAAGAATCAGAAGAGAAATACAAGAAATATAAAAACAAATTGGTACAGATTATAACAAAGCAGAAGAAGGAATATTACAGTGATCTGTTAGATAAAAGTAAAAGTGATATGAAAGTAACATGGAGAGTAATGAATGGGGTTATGAAAAATACAACAAAATATATTAACTTATTAGGTTTTATTTCAAAACTGCACACAATTTTAAATTACTATCCTATTTAGTAAGACAAAAATTCTCTGTTTGCCTCATTGTTTATTTAAATAAGCACGGTAAGTTAGATATTTAAACAAGAAATAGCAGARCCTCCCTGCTTTAACCAGCCGCTCATAAACCTCCAATCGTTCCTGCTGGTGAAACTGTGGTGCTTTATTGGTTTGTAGCAACAGTCTGAGAGCATGAAGCAAAGCAATTAACCCCGCAGTGTGGTCGGCTGCTGCCCAGGCTAAACGAGTCTGTCTGAAACTTTAACAGGAGCCGGGTAATCGGATTCAGGTTTCCTCCTAAATGGTAATGAGTCAGTACGAACAGCGGGAGGGGAAACTCACCAAACTTCTCTGCCAGCCTGCTTTCAGCCCTCAGCTCCCCTTGGTCGTCTTCGTAGTCATCGTAACGCTCCAGAGGCTGGACGTTATCCTGCAGCAAGGTGAGCTGGGGGCGAATAAGAGGCAGCTTGATGGTTCCTCCACTGGAGGAGGTCTCGACAGCACTTTCAAGAGCTGCATTTTTAAGCAGATTGCACAAAATTATGTGTGTAAATTATGCTTTGCATAGTTGCTTAATTCAGTAAAAAGCACTTGAGTTTTCAGTTTCACATTATTCTGAGCTACACTTTGTGTTATGCTAAGGTTTCCTTTTCCAGCTCAACGTATTGTCAGGTTTCTTGAATAAATCCCTCTTGTTTGATCATTTTAACATGATTTTTGATACGTACGGATGCAGGAGCGTCGGTCTTCGTCCAGTCGGAAACCCTGATGACAGAAACACTGGAAGGAGCCGGCAGTATTCTGACAGGTGTGTTCACAGCCGCCGTTAGAAGCCAGACATTCATCTGCATCTAAACAACACAGGCACAACAGAGTCAGAAGCTGCTGCAGCACTGGGAATAACAAACGTCTAAATGGAACGAGAACGTAAAATGTGCGGCTCCTCGTACCGTCACAGCTGCATCCATCTGAGCTGAGTCTGTATCCTGCTGAGCAGTAGCATTCATAACCTCCGGGGTAGTTGGTGCAGTCCTGCTCACAACAGGAGCTCTGTTCTCCACACTCGTCAACATCTGCCAAACACAACAAGCAGGAAAACAAAAACTGTGACCTAATGTAGGGATTGGCTCAACTAAAAAGAAAAAAAGTTTTCATGAGACAATAAAATGTGTGTTGATTTAACAACCAATTAGGGTTGAAGTTGCAGCAAAAAATAAAATGTTTTAGCTCTAAATGTTTACCTCTCCCCCTAAAGAGTTTGGTTCAGTACATACTCACTCCTCAGACTCATTATTTATCCAGCTCATGACCAGAGGAGAGTTTAGTTTCACCTTTACAAAACTTTATTTTTATTTTATTATTATTAAAAAAAACTATGCTTATGTACTATAGAAACAGTTTGACATTCTTGTTTTATTTTTATCAGATTTTGGGMTGATGTTCAGATGGGCAAAAAAATGGTGTAGGTGGATAAAATTGCACTGGATTTTGTAGAAACAAGTCTTATTWACATCATAATTTGATATTTCATTTTCTAATCGATACATGTGGTGGCAGATTCCCTGAAACTACACTTATGAGTTTTACACTTCCTTATTTGTTTGCACAAAATGTATTAATTGCTGTCCAAAAGTTCCCAATATAACAAGCTTGGCCTATAAGCTTGATCAGTTCGATTATTATCACAAAAAACAATATAACTGCTGCTAATAGAAATCAATCAGGCAATGCTACCACTTACTGATGGAGCTTTGATAAATAAAGGAAATGACTTAAACTRAAAATGTCAGAAGGTAAAACATAAAAACTTTATCTCTTCTTCTGTTTTTGAGATTTATTTCAATATTCTTGGCTGAAGCAGTATGGGTTTTTGCCCAACATATTGTTTGCTCTAAAAACCTAAATGCCACCAAACCAGCAGGYGAGTGTGAGTGTATCACAGCCTCTCACCAACACAGGTTTTGAGGTCGTCGTCTAGCTGGTAGCCAGGGTTACAGCTGCAAACGGGCCCGCCGGTCGAATGATGGCAGTCATGCGAGCATCCGCCATTGTTGGTCTCACAGCTGTTCACGATCTCCATCTCAATTCCTTAAGTTCACAGACGGATCAGAAAGCACGTGTCATAAAATACGTTGTCTCTGCTAACTACGAGGTTTTACACGTGCAACGATGTCCAGTTAGAGCTTTAAACTGACTGTAACACTGTTTTCCATCAGATCCCAGCTCATAGGCAGCGTTGCAGACACAAGCGTAGGAGCCCAGAGTGTTGTGGCAGCTGTGAGCACAGTTGGCCTCGTTCGCCTCGCACTCGTCGATATCTGAAGAAAAACAATGTATTAAGTTTAATGCATGTGGTCTAAAAAGGTTCAAAGACGTCTGAAATTTGGTTGTCACAAATCAGGTGTGCCTAAAAGCTGTTTGTGAAGCTGAGCAGTGTTGGCTGATCTACACACACTGACTGCCACTGAATTTTATTTAAAAGTTGACTTCTTTTTCAGGTCAAACTTATTTTTCTTTTACAAAACAGATAATTGTAAATCTGGATTGTTGGATTTATTTTTCAAACGGGCTCCATCAGCAGCTGTGTCGAAGCTTTTAACTGGTGAAATCTCTGCGTTACATCACTGAACTTTTGCTTCAAGTTACTGTATTTCTGCACCTCTGATGAAACTCTGTTTAGTGGAGAATGTACCTTCACAGGTTTTCCCATCTTCAGCCAGCTTAAAGCCAACCTTACAGCCACACTGAGCTTTCCCCCCGACGACCCGGCACTGATGCATGCAGCCTCCATTCTGGTCCGCGCACAAGTTCTGCACTGCAACACAAAAAGGCTGGCACACTCATCCACACCGATGCACATTATTCAGTGGGATCGCTCCAGGCGAAGCAGAAATCTGCAAAACCGCGTTTTACATCTTAATGTACATCATGTGGAGAGCTTTAAATCTCCCCATGTTTCACCTCTGCTTCATCTTTACCTCTCTCTCTCTCTCTCTCTCTCTCTCTCTCTCTCTCTCTCTCTCTCTCTCTCGCTCTCTCTCTCTCTCTCTCTGTGCACAGT
>NW_013952417.1:2001361-2008452 GCF_001266775.1 Austrofundulus limnaeus | reverse complement strand
TCTCTCTCTCTCTCTCTCTCTCTCTCTCTCTCTCTCTCTCTCTCGCTCTCTCTCTCTCTCTCTCTGTGCACAGTTTGCTGCACGTTTGACATGTGCAAGCCTGTCTGGCGTCTGCAATGAGAACCTTCAGCTCTGCAAAAATGAGAGGAAGCTGTTTCCGAGCCAACAATTACAAAGTAAAAGCATTTGAAAAGAYAGTCATTTAAAAGACGGCACAAAAAGTATAATTTCCCACATCTTTGTAGAACCGTACTTGGATGCACAGCTTCAGAGACTGGAGAGATTGAAAAGATGCAGGGGCATGGGTACACTTATTGAGAGAAAAATAAAAGAGTCTATCCCTTGAGTGATGGTTAATCATATTTTAGCTCAGACATCCTGACAGATAATTATAACTGGCAGCAAAAGACGCCGCTGTTTTTATTTAATGTTTTTTTTAAATTAAATCTCCAGTCACACCTTTCTAATCTTCCACAGTTCTGTTTTACTGGCTCTCTGTCCTCACTGAGACATTCAATCTCTGTTTTTCCCTTTTGCATTTTTTTTGTTGATGTTTATTAAAGACTTTGGAAACATGGGCACTTACATATACAGTGCTTGCCATCCTCTGCCAGCACGTAATTTGGCTTGCAGCGGCATCGAAAATGAGAAGCAGACTGCTGCACGCAATAGTGTTCACATCCCCCATTTCTGATGGCACATGTATGGACAGCTGGAAATGCAAAAGACAAAAAAAAGTCGGGGGGGACTGTAACAAAATGCCAAAGCTTTTAAGATGCAAAGTCAGAGAGAAAAACAATGAGGCGACTTGAAGAAACAAATCAGGTTCATGTMTTTTAAAGAGACTAAATGGAAAGAGGCCACGATACTCTGATATTCCCACAGATATTAGGAGAATACCTCAGACAATTGTAATGCTCAAGTCTATTAGTGATCCGTCACAATGAAAAGCCAAAATGAACAGAGACGTGTGATTGACAGGGCRTCTACAGTGGATCCACACTCGTACACTGATGAGCCTGAGTGCAATGTGAGCTCAGGGGTCGCCCTGGCCTGACTTTCTCTCCTCTTTGAAGCAACAGATGGGTCTTTTTAAAAAAAAACAGGTAGAAGCCAAACAAAGACTGTGTTATTCATACTCAGAAGCTGGAGTCAAGATCCATCCATCTCAACTACACGTCAAACCACAGAGAGCTTTCCAGCTCAAATATTATGCAGCTACACGCTAAGTGTGTGGGATCCAGCTGACCTCAACGAGGCCGATCAGGTGAMCTGCAGAGCTCAGACTCGGTCTGTTTGTTAGAAAAAGCAAGAAAAGAAATGTATTCTCCCATATGAACAGCATGATTTCAAATAGGTGGTGACTTCACCTGCAGTCAGTTAATATTGGTGCAATCTGTTATTTCTTTATCCAACAGCTGTCACACAAAAGCCTCCCAGGAACTGTTGGGTCCTTGCACACTGTATTCTCTAAGACAAACTTACAACTTTGCGTCCGGATTCCAAGAATAACATAATATTTTACACTGTAAACCTCATTCAGGACAYGCAGAATACATTCCTGATTGAAGCCAGCACCACATTTATACACTTTTTATTGCACTCTGGCCAAAAAATCTCAAACTATTACATCAACAGTGACAAAACTGCTGCCTAGATGTTGTCTTAAATCTCACTGTAATAAACAGCTAATAATAAGACACATAAACCAAATGACAATAAAAAGAAAACTATCATTAGTTGTAACAACCTTTAAAAGATGTTGTTGCCAAAAGGAGAAAATAACTTTATTAAACATAACACTTCCTGTCCCAGTTAAAGTGCTTGTCTGCAACATTTATCAGTGTGGTTCAAATGAGTTCAAAAAYGTTGCCAAAAATGTTGGTTTATTTCAGCAAAATCATCAAGAAATGATAACTGGGTATAGTTTCAAAACCCTCCAGAAGCCAAATTCCTCCAAAACAGTGTTCCATTGTTTTTGTGAGTGTTGAGAAGTGAGGTTACATTTCAAAGAGCCACTGAAGGGCTTCCTATTGAGGCCTAATTGGATTAAATGAGGGACAAGACCACAAATTATACCATTACCAGATTGCAATGGATGTAACTTGAGCTGATTTGACATTTTTCTTCCATTCGGTGCTTTTAGGCAGTTATCTTACTGATATTTATCCACTTATAAAAACAACACGACTCCACGATTCTGGCATTCATTTTCAATACATGGTTGCAGCTTTCATAAAGCAATCATTACTGTAAAGTTGAAACTTTTACTCACAAAGGCAGGTGCGTCCGTCCACGTGAAGGCGAGAGCCGGGGAGGCATTCACAGTAGTAGGAGCCCCTGGTGTTAATACATCTGTGCTGGCAGCCTCCATTATGGRCCTGGCATTCATCAATATCTGAGAYGAAGGAGGCRAACAKAAATAAGTGGGAAAGACATGAGTGCAATTTGACTAAATGTAATCTTTAGGAAATAAATGAGGCTCAAATGAGCTGCAGACAGTGTTTTATTAATGCAGGATGGATGAAGATGCACCCCTGGCAGGAAGGAGATGATGGATGAGAAGAGCAGTGGTGCTGTTTTACAAGTTCTTTGCAGCTCAAACAAACATTTCCCCCGTATGGCAACAACTACTGAACACTTAAAACCAAATTWAAATTCCTGCAGCTCTTGTCAGAGCCCCCTGCGTGAGCAAACATATGGAAGCTTGAATCGAAGGAGGCGAAACATACAYATTCCTCCCTACCGAGGGTGTTGAGCGTAAACAAATAAGAGAAGCGGGCTCTTTATCTGGGAAAGTCRTGGTAAATGAAACCGATGCCTTCGCTGTGTGACCAGATTTCTAATCAAACAAACCACGTTCCTAGACAGCACTAATTTCAGGGGTCAAAGACTAATACATTGTTTGAGAGCTCCGCAGCGGACCCCCTGTGAGATCTGAGCTGATTTATGAAGCTGGTCTCTGTTTGGACTTAGAGTCCAAGATAATTAGGACATTAAGTCAAACCGCTTCAACTTCACACTGGTGACAACACGTCCCCCCGTTTGCTCCAGAGCTGCAGAAGTGATCGCTGTGGATGGAATGACTGCAATAAGTGTTGTGATGCATAAAAACAGTGGGTAAGAAAATGCCGTAGCTGTTGGTTGGTGTCTGTAAAAACAGCTAACACTTCATAAAACACTGTTAGTCAGTCTGGTGTGAGGTGTGTTGGGCAGAACAGTCCTGACCTCAGGCAGCTTCTTTCAGCAGGAAACTATTTCAAGAATTCACTAAAGGTCTGGTGCAAAAAAAAAAGTTAAATAAAAGTTTTGTGAATGAGCTGATTATCATCACTACTGAAGGAAAAATAAATCATTATCAAATTGTTTTTGTTTGTCTTGTTGAGAGGAAATAAAATACTGTGCTGCAAACCAAATATATTTGTTCTTTAGACACTGATTTTTTTAAAAATGGCCAAAAAAATCCAATTAAAACAAACAGTGTGCATTAAATCCTTGTGTGAGAAACTACAAACCAAAAGCCAGAGAGAGGGGAACAAACAGAAACTAAATAAAAGTGGACTCATTACTTCAATTTGCCAAGTTTCACTGAAGAACCATATTGATTATGGCAGCAAAGACAATCCTTTATGGTCTCCAGTGAGACATAAATGTAGACAGGAGAGTCTTTGTTACATAGAAAAAAACTTGGCATCCACAGGACTTTTATCACTTTGTGTGGGATTGAAGCATTACTGCTTGTAAATTTGTAAACCTAAAGGTTTTCAAGTGCATGTGGCTTCATTTTTTGACATAAATCATAGTTAGTGTAAGGCTCAGTCTGTAACAGCAGAAACTGAAGAAAACATTGGGCTGTAATATAAAATCTTTATGGGACTATGATTAAAAAAAGCAAAGAGCGCTCCTCATAATAAAATGGTCAGCAGTTAGATAAAAATGCAGGACATAAGCATAAAGGACCAGCACTAAATCTAGATTCATAACGGCTCCTGTAAAACCTTTGGCTAAACTTCTCGGTTTTACCCAACAGCATCTTAAAATATATTGTTTTGGAGCAAAAACAGACGGCTAAACTTTCCTCCTCTTGGTCTCTTTTGCTGCCAAACGTCGGCTTCACTTCACCCAGGAAAGCTGGCAGAAGCCATCCGTTCAGTTTTCCATCAATGGAGCATGCCGGTTTTTGGTTTGGTTTTCTGTGTAATGAGAACAACGCTGCAGAGCTGCTGTTCCTCTGTCGGCTGCAGCTCCAGCTTAGTTTCCCCATTCAGAACATGATCTCTGCCAAAGTCGAGCCAAAACCTCAGCAGCCGCTGGCTTTCATGTCAGGTCCATTAATGCTCTGCCCAAACCCCAGAGATGACTCCACGGAAAAAAAAAAGATATTGCATGTCAATTTGCAAGTGTTTATTGTGTACAATAGTTTTTTTCTCTCCAAAAATCMCATTTGAGACCAGAAGGAATAGCAGCAATGTAGTAATAACTACAAGAAAAGGATTTTCAGCAAAAATACAGAGTGAATGCTGAGAGCTGAATAACTTTGGAACTGAGTTAAGGCTAAAAGAAGCAGAACACTTGCTAAAAGCTAATGCTAACCAAATCTATTGACACATAAAATAATAAAAAAAATGATGTTTCATCATGCTTTTTTGTGAGCATAGCCATACTATAAGAAAAAATAAAATAAACATTTATTATTTGTCCTGATGCATCTCAGTAATCCAGGTAAAAAATCAAAAGGAAAAAAAATTGTATAGGTCCTCTGGACGGGTTCTTCTCTAATGAAACGTTTCGTCTCTCTTCCAAGAGACTTCAGTCTGAGAGTTTCAGGCAAAATTCAGGCTTTTGAGTCCTGCCTCCAGGTGACTGATACTCAAACATTTATTATTTTTTAAAATTCTCTGCTCATTTTGTTCAAGGAGGCATATAGAGTCTAAAATCAGATTTACATTATAAATAAACAATAAAACAAGAAGATAATACTGCTGAATCACTAAATTATTACTCACCTGCTGTCAGGTAGCCAAAGTTGTATCTATGGTATCCATGATAACAGTAAGGCCTATAGCAGGTCCGTCTATAGTAGCTGTACGGATAGTTTTCAGTCAGACAAGCCATTGCTTTAATGAGCACCAGAAAGACAATCCACCATCCTGATACCAGAGCCATGCCTCTGGAGTATTGCTTCTCACAAAATGTTCAGAACATGAACTGTTTTATSTAAAGTATCCAGTGAAAATGTCCAGGCTGGAATATTAAGTTAAATATTCTCTCTGCCTTCCTTATTCCATCTCCTCTGTTTCACCCTCCCATCTAACAGAACTAAATTAAAGGTCCTCCTCTTTCTTTCTCTCCTGCCTTCACACTTTCCTCACATGCAGTCCCAACTTTACCTCTTCTCTCAGGTTCTGTATGAACTACAAATAAATTTTAAAAAATCCATTTCATTTCACCAGCTCACACTGATTGATTTCTTTTTTAAACTGATTTATGACGTTTCATTACCAGGCTTGTTTAATTTACAGTTTCTTCAAAGAACATTGTATGATTTAAGGCGAGGACCTACAGAACAAAGAATGTGAGCAGACTGAGGAATGTGCTGTCTAAAGTCTTCTTTTGATATTGACATGGATTTTTTTTAAAAGACCACTAAAGAAACGCCAAATGCAATGACTGCCAGAAGTCAAATACAGCATTTTTTTTAATCCAGACATCTGTGAAAGGAATGATTCTCACAGAGAAAGAGTCACTTTGGAGCTTAGCACTTTGCTCTCACATCTTGTGCCAAGTCATACAAACAGAGCAGGAGGATTACAGCAGCACTTTATAGAACTTATAAAACTAAAAAAAGAAATAAAACATGTTCTTGTTCAGCATCTCTTCAATGACCTGCAAGTAAATGTCCCACGGAGACCTCTGTAATATAAAATGACTCTGAGCTCAACTTTTAGAACTTTTTTTTTGTTTCAATAATGCAGCTCAGACCAAAAAAAAAAACATATAATAGCTCTTGTGACATTATGTAACACACTCACAAACTCAACTAAGATCATAAACCCTTGCGGGAAATAAAGAAAAATGAGAAGAAAACGTGTCAAAGACAAAAACCGAAAATATATTATTTCTTTAATATCCGTCTTTTAAACAGCTACCATCATCTTCACGGTTTATACCAGCTATGTGTTGGTTTTGGTTACAAATCATTATTATGACACGTGCCAGACTTTAACAAACGCTTCGTGCTTCAGTCTGATCTGTAAAGTCTGTTTGACGTGTCGGCGAGATGTTGACACTTCTGCTCGACCTTTCAGTGAAACAGCTGTTACTGTTGGCCTCTGCTGGTTTGATTGGCATGTCAGCGCTTCACAGTCAAAGCAAATACAGAAAAAAGAGCTTTAAAAAAAGAAACATTGCTTTGAATAACTATGTTTTTTTATTTGCTTATAAGGTAAGATGTGATTGTTCATCTTTGTGTTTGCTCAATTTGAACACAGAAAAAATTCAACACATATCCAAAGACAGCATTCCTCAAAGTGTGACGTGGTTTGTAAAGTCTACCTGAGTTATTTATCTTTCCTATTCACTAAACAAATGTGGGCTTTAATATGAGGTTTAAACAAAAAGCAGATGACTTTCTGCATATGCATCCGAAGATGTAAACATCTTTAATACTGAATTCAGCAGTTAATATTCCTGACAATTAGAGCAATAATTCTACAGGTAGATGTTTTCCTCTAAAGGCAGACAGCTATGAAAACCAGCTGTGACAACGTTCGCATCAACTCTCCAAATAAGCATGATCATCTCATCCAGTAGACTGCTGTACAGGGTTTCTACACAATTTTAATTTATTTATTTATTTTCAAATACAGTTTTGGGGTTTTTCTCATGTTTTATCCACTTTTCATTTAAAAAAATGTAAATTCATTTTGAATTTAATACAGCATTTTCAGACACCATGAAATAATATAACCTGTGCACTAAAGGTGGACAAGACTTATTGGGCCTCATTCAAGAACATGTTCATATTCTTATCCTAAATTTCTCTTACTTTTGTTCGTACAAAGGGTTCGTACGAACATGTCACGTCAGAT
>NW_013952417.1:1978984-2000954 GCF_001266775.1 Austrofundulus limnaeus | reverse complement strand
GGAGAAAACCCAGGACTCGCTGGAGGGATTGTGTACCTCCTCTGGTCTGGGAACGTCTCGTAAAATCACTCTCCTAAATCACTCGTACGCACAACTTAAGAACAAATCTGTGCGTACGAACGGTTCTTGCATGAGGCCCATTGTTTCTTCTGCTTTTTACTAGCCTGGTTAAAACCAGACCCTGTCCTTCATTTTGCTTCGTACTAGGGTCTGGGCTTGCTGCATAGAGAATAGATTTCTTGCAGGAGGCATGGTCTCTGCTGAAGTATGCGTGTATTGTCGGTGTGAAGGAGGCTACGATAAGAAGCTAACTGGAAATCGCATGTGCTGTAAACAACCTTACTGAGAGGAGAAATATACCGAGCCGAATGTGATGGCAGTAAATGAGAGCTGCTGCTTTGTCAGACAAATTTAATTTAATTTGGAAGCCTTATCAACACAGACTGGCTTCATTCACTTCCTCCACTGCCGTATGCTAAAACAACTAGCAGACACTGCGCAGATTGAACATCGACGTCATTCAAAACTTCTGTTCTCTGATTGGCCCAGGTAAAATAAACTACAACCAGAYACTGCGCAGAAAATCGACGTTCTGTTCTCTGATTGGCCCGGCTAAAAATCTGCCAGCGAAATCCTTGTYTGTGGGAGAAGTCCCAGACGGCGCAATGAAGGGAAACTAGAATTGAGCGGAGCTGCGTAGGAAGGCAAGGGCCAGGCTAGTTTTTTACTAGTTTACGGTCATAATTAAAAGTACTGACAACACACTTGCAACAGTTATGGCAGAGCTGTCCAAAACAACAATGATTCCAGATTTTCTAATGAAAATTGAACAAATAAACATTGAGGACCTCATGAATCAAACGTCACACTTGGCACAGGAAGTGCTAAATGAAAAAAGTATTTTAAAGTATTTTTGAGTGAGGGGCCAGTTTATTTCTACATAGGGTTGCGCAAACAAACCATGAGCAAATACAGTTAATACAAAATAAAGGAAACTTGGGGAACATAATAAAGAAAAAAACATATTATTTAAATTTTACAAAAAACGAGATGGTTCCAACTTGTTTTGTGCAAAACTGACAAAAGACAACACCTTTCAGCACAACACAATCAGTTGTAACATTGTGATTTGTTGTGCTTGAACTTTGATTTTGTTGGTTTTTTATGCAAAAAAAAGCTAAATTAAAATTGCGAGAGTTTGACAACAAACCTTGACATGTTTTGCCGTCCTCGTTCAGTTCCTGTCCAGCAGGACATCTGCAGTAAAAACTCCCAATGATGTTACAGCAGAGACCCTCACAGCCACCATTGGTTTCCTCACATTCGTTCACATCTGTTGGAGAAAAATGCAGCAAAATTTGTCTCACTCACAATAAAACCATGTTATTGACTAGGAAGGCAAACTGAAAGTGTTGGTTTAAACAGAATTTCAAAACAGAATTAAACTTTTTTAATTTGGTGCAGAAATGGGCAACAATGGCACGTTCTCTTAGGTTCCTTATAAATCTGTCATTTACATCAAATAAAAGCCAGGAGTGGTTTTGTTAAAGATTTGTACAATAAGTGAAGATTTAGGTTTATTAAATTAAATTTTTTTGTGTTATTTTACTGGTTAAACTTGCTATCAAACCTATGAACGGAAAAACAGCTGAAAATCTCTCAAACTTGTGTTTGAATTTGTGTTCAAAGATAAAATCACTGCATTTATTTATCATTATAATCACAAAAATCTTTCTCTAGAGATATACTCAGCATATTTTACAGATGAAGATTTTTTTTTTCTGGTATGCCAGTCTCGAAGTGAAAGCTAAAAGCGAGGAAGTAAATAAAGGAGGAACATTTGTTTGCCAATAAACACTTTATTTGCTCATAAAAAGAGGAGAGTAACTACAGAAAAGTTGAAATGAAAAAAAAAACAGCTCAGAATATTTCCCCCTTCAAGTAAATGTTACTCAGCTGTTTTGGTTGTGTTTTATCAGCCAATTAAGTGATTTCCCTCTCAGTTAACGGGATCTGGGAATGTTCACACTGAAACAAAGCATTCGTTCTGTTGCCAAATCCTAAATTACCTGCAATATTTAAAGAGGTGCTGTTTTAATATTAAGAATGAGGTTTACAACATTACAAACCAAACTATGAAGGTTATTTGAGAAAAAGCTCTGAAGGAATAATTTATATTAGTCACCGTTCTAATGCAGAAGCTACAGATTTGTATTTTAAGAGCTTGGTTTATTACAGGGCTATTCAACTGGAGGCCCGCAGACCACATCAGGCCCACTGGTGACCAAAATCTGGCCTACCAATTGGTTCATTAAGTTCATTGGTTCTTAAGCCCAAACCCTCGGTTTTCTACTTTAATTATAAGTTCTTTAAATTAAACATAGACATGTGTGGTATAAAGAAACATTAGAATGTTGGGCAAAAGCTGGTAAAAACCATTTGAATGAAAACCCAAGACACTTGAAACTACAAGCAGTAGAATATAAAATTAAGATAAGTAAAAATAAAATTGGTTTAAAAATGTGGCAAGCTAAATATATCAAAATAACATTTGTGTCAATTGTTTTTGATTTTGTTTTAATATCACTTCTTTTATTACATAGGGTTCTATATGTTGTATTCATGATTAAATGCAGCAAAATAAACCATTTCAAAGGTAACAGATCTTTGTAATACTTGGCTTATTTACATAATGACTTTAATTGCTTGATGTTCGGCCTCTCAGCTGTTGGTCTGCACTAACCTTGGCCCCCCAGAGAAATTTACTTGAATGGCCCTGGTTTATTAAGTCTGTGTCCTGAGGTGTAGCAAAGTAGCTGCGACTGAAAGTAAAGTTTCTTTAACTTTAAAAAAAATCAGAAAAGGACGACATTAATGCCTAAATTGACTCTGAATGCGACCTGAAAAATACAGGATTCTGTGGTCAGACTGCATGTGGATGTTAGCGTGAGGACGAGCCCCCTGAGGCCACACACCTGCATGGCAGCTGAAGTAAACAGGACCAGAGTCACACTCATCCTCAGTATCTTTCTGCCCAATAAACGAGCAGGAATGTTGAACGGCTGCGGGTCAGGTGAAAAAGATACAGAAGAAATCGATAATTTACTGTGTCGTTTCTGTCTCTTTTTTCAAAGTTGTTGGAGATCTGTGTTTGTTTACACATCCGTGTAGGTAGTTTATTGATTATAGCCAAAAAGATTTGTCTAGGATTGTGCAAAGGTTAAACCTGCACAACTGTAATGCAATCATTTTGAGAAGAAAATAACTTCACATGCKTCGTGTTTAGGATTTTATCCACTGACGCTGACTTTGTAAAATGTTAAACAATTTCCTGATAGGTTGAAAAAACTCATTTTGTTATTTTCTTCTGCTGTAAAGAAAAACCCTAAGACACAGATTTGTCAGATTTGTATAAAACCAAGTAAAAACGTCCATATCTGTGAATTGGACACTCTGTTCCCAAGAAACCCGGCAAAGAATGAAAAGCTAAACTGAAAACGTTTGATTTTGTTTCCTGAGCTCAGCTGCAGCAGAGCTTTGAGTTGACATTCCTCTGCTGTATTGTGTGACTTCCTCTGATAAGGATGATCAGCACTTGCTCCCAGGAGGACGAAGCTAATGTCTCGGCACATCATTAGGGGCTTACCGGGCCAAAGAAAACCTTCAGACCTCTGATATTATCTCAGCGGGGTTGTGGGCTGGAAAAATGCAGGATTTATCCAGAATCATGAATTTGGCTGAAAATCAACCTGTTTTCTTTTAGAGACCTGAAGTGGAAACCTGCTGATGCAGCAAAATGCTTTTCTGATGTTCACTCCTGTTTGAGCCTCAGTCCTCACAGCTGCTTTCATTTAGCAGGTGCTATGAAGTCGGAGACAGTCTATTTGGTTTATTCACAAAGATGTTGACCTCTGCTTGTAGCAACTTATGGCAATAAGATCTAAAACTGCAAATCTTTTATGAGCTGAAACTAATTATTAACTATGACCCTTTCAGAAAGCTTGAAAAGCTCATCGTCTCGTCTAACTTACAGCACAGCCAAACCTAAAATTACAATTTATTGTTAAAAATACATATTTGTTTCCACCCAATGGGCAAATTTCCAAACACCTCTTATGTTCTGCAGTGAAACAGTTGAACTGGGTAAAGGAGATATTTTTATGAATTAATGAAGGCTTTTTTTGTAAACTAAAGATTATTTTTGATTGAATTTATTTATTTGAGGAAAAGGGGGCAGATATAATAAGATTTTTTCTTCTTCTTCTTCTAGCTTTCATTTAATTTATGAATTGTATTTTGTTGTATGTTGAATTTATGAGGTTTTTAAAGAAATTAATAAACTTTAAGTCCATGCAGAGTCAAACATTTATGTTTTATTCTTTTATTCATGTGCAGATGAGCTAAATGAGACATTTTCTCTTCAGGCTTGTTTGCCTGTGAGTTGTCTTTATAACAAGAAGTGCAAAACAGAGATCAAAGTGATTATTTAATGTGAACTAATCAACCTGCAYGAATTTATTTACAAGCTGTTTTAGTGGAAGTGATCAGATAAAGTTTAACATTGCCCCCTGCTGTTAATCCTTGGCGACRTCAAAACAATCCAGATGTGCAGCTGAATATTTATGAATTTAAAACTGTGATTTTCTGCCTTTTTTAATTCGTAATGTCACTAAAAACACAGTTTCCTAACAACATAATAATTTACTGTCAAAGTCTGCTATATTAGCCAAAGTGGGTGAATGTTTTCCACTCCTGGTTTACCACAGTGGCTTTTTCCAGAGAGCCATGCTCGATGGAACCTTTAATTTTCAACCTTAGGCCTTATTTTGGTGCATTCTTAGTGGCAGTTCTGAGCAAAGGATTTTTTCCTGAGATGCTGTAATTGTGGCAAACATGGCAGCCGAGTTGTTAAAAAGTGAATTTACTGGAAGTGGTACGATTTGCCAGGAAATTGCGAAGTTAAAAATGTTTCTGTAATGACAAAAAAAAAAAAAAACTAACCACACACAGACCTTGTTGAGACATTTGTACACCAATCTACTAAGTTCCAACATTTTTCTATTTGCCATTGACTGAACAAGAAAGAGTGGTTTGGTATTAAAACTGTGTTTCTATATTTTAGAGAGGAAAAAAATAAGATTCAAATGACAAAATACAGCAAGATTATGTTTTTAAACACCTCAAGACATTTTTTTTCTGTTAGAAAGCAATAAAAAGTTAACTGTGATGCTCCTTTTTAAATATATTTGTCTTATAAAAACAAAAATCTGGTTGATCCTTTTATTGAAACAGTAACACTTTGCTTTCWTTCAACCTGTCTTTTAAAGACTAGTGTTGACAAGAAGGCAGAGACAAGCAGCAGACTGTTTGACTGGATGAAGGCTTTAACAGGCCGAGACTTGAGTAAAAATATCAATTAAATCACTTTGTAGTCTGCATAAAGTTGGTTGACCTCCAAACCCTCAGCTGTATTATWCGTGCACGTTTGACCTCACGAGACACTAAAATCCACCGTTTCAGTCTGTTTATTCTGCGCTGCTAAATCCCAAAATTCCTTTAATCCTCATTTTGATGATTCATTTCTCTTCACTGCAAGGCAAACCTGTGGGTTTCACTTGCACACATGTGTGTTCATGTACTGTATGTTTATGATTTAAATTCTCTGGTCTTCTGGAGCCAGATGCCTTCTGCTGAGTAAGCTTCCATTTTTTCCCTTGCTTTTTCTGTGTCAGATCTGACCACCACAGCTTCCTTCATTCCTAAAAACAGACAGCTGAGTTCACTTTGATGAGTCACAAAATTTCTCCAAAGGACGATGTCTTCATGCTGGACAATTACAGCTGTTTCTCACAGCTTTGTTAAAGGTATCCCTGATTAGTTGTAACATTAGACTTTATCTGATAAACATATATTTTAACTGTAAAATAAGACAAAAATACCGTGGGCTGTTTAGTTTTGTAAATTTAAAAACATATACTGTATTTTAGCATGGATGGAGCCATTTTATTTGCACACAAAGCATTCTGGGTAAATGATGACATGGATAGGTCCTCGGTGTGAGCGAGCTATATCCACCCTGAAGGWTAATCTTGGACAATATCTGACGATTGTCTCTTTTAAATGAAACCAGAGAGCGTTGACAGAGAGGAGAAGGTAGAAATGACTCAGCCTGTAACTGAAAATGTGGATGGAGGACAACAGATCTCTAAATGGCTCACATGCATTTGACAAATATAAGACAAATATGGATTTCTTGAAAATGCATGCCAACACTTTTTTACCATTGTTTCATCATTTGCTTAATTTMTGTATTGTGCAGTCTATTTTCCCTGATGCCTGGAAGTTTGCTCAGATTACTCCCATTTTTAAATCTGSTGATCCAACAGAAGCTTCAAACTATCAGCCAATTTCTGTTCTTCCTATTTTTCTAAGTTACTTGAAAAAACATTATTTAATCAACTACTTCAGCATCTAGAAGCTAATAATATGCTAAGCAATAGCCAACATGGTTTCCGCACATCAAGGTCATCCATGTCTGCATTAATTTTATTCACTGAACAAATACGTGCTGCTTTGAACAAAGGTCAAGTAACTGGTGCTGTATATATTGATTTTTGTAAAGCGTTTGACAAAGTTGATCATTATACTCTCTTAAAAAAGTTGATTTCTTTTCAACTTTCATCATCTGCAATACAAATGTTTTTCACTTATTTGACTGATAGGTGTCAGGTTGTGAAACATGGAAGCTCTGTGTCCGGGTCTCTGTCCTGTTCCGTGGGAGTTCCGCAGGGTAGCATACTGGGCCCATTGCCTTTCCTATTATACATAAATGACCTTCCAAAAATATTGAAGTATTCAAATATTTTAATGTATGCTGATGATACTGTTCTTTTTTTGTCTGATTTAAATATTGAATCCATTAATAGTCAGTTACAAGCAGATCTTCAGACATTTCATGGTTGGCTTCAAGATAATGTTTTGTCAATTAATGTTAAAAAAAACTGTGTGCATGTATTTTTCCTCACCAGGAGACATTTCAATATAACAAATCAACTCACTTTTTTAAACAAACCCCTTGATATTGTCACTACCTACAAATATCTTGGAATTACTTTGGATTCTCATTTGACTTATYGTGATCMTGTAYAAGTCTTAATCACTAAGCTGAAACAGAAATTATACGTTTATTCAAAAATTAGATCCAATCTGACATCTTCTGTTTCAAATATCTATCTTCATGCCATTATACTCTCAACCATGTCGTACTGTTTACCTGTTTGGTCTCTTACAACAAATGAAATCTTAGAACCCATACTTAGGCTCTACAACAGGGCCTACAAAATTTCTAAAAAACTTCCTGGTTGGACTCATCACTGTACAGTTCTTTCATTGTCTGATGCCTTGATTTTTCAGAATTATGTTTTGTATAGTGGTATTAATTTATATTTTCAGATCTTCCAAGGTGCCAATTATGGAACTCTCTGTGCATTGTTGCCCAAATCAAATTCTGGAAGTGGTCATTCAACTAGATCTGTTACAAAAGGACAACTGATATTACCAAMTTTTAAAAACTGTTACGGCCAGAGGTCTTTCTTCTATGTTTATACTAAAGCATGGAATGACATTCCTCAAAACATAAAGTCCATTTCAAAACTACAGCCCTTTAAGAAGAATCTTGTCTGCCATCTGCTGGACACTTTTTGTTGTGCTCATATTTAGACGTCCTATTTTACAAATGCTGCCTTTTTGAAATTTGGTATGTTTGTTTGTCTTTGTGTCTATGGTGTATAATGATGCGATTGTGATGCTGTAATTCTGAGTGTTTATGTGCTGCAGAACAGGAACCTGCTGTAAAACAGCAATTATGCTGAGTCAGGCTTGATTTTTAATAATCTTTTCCTGTTAAATAAATAAAACAAATCAAATCAATCAGCTGCGTTTTACAGACAAAAGCAAAGGTCAAAAAAATTAAATCAACTGCAAAAAACCATTCATGTCTCAAGGCTGGAGTTTTACGTTCAACGCGAGTAAACACTACCTCCTGGACTTCCAGCCTTCTGACCCAGAGTGCGTTCTGTCTTTCCTGTAGGGACATGCTTTTTTTCCAGCTCTGGCCCGGGAGTTTTTTTTAATGTCTGGGTCACTAAAAGGAGGCCTGCAGGAATTTAAAAATGACTCTTTGTGATTCCAGGCTGGGTTTGTGAGGTACGTAACACAGGTATGTGCAGAGGGAGAATCACTCAGAGCTGTTACCCTACAGGGCAGAAACATGACATCCCATCATATACTGAAGGAAGGAACATTGTTGCTTTGTATTCCCCAAGTGTGACATTACATGCTTCCACAGCAGGACCAAAAAAAACATAACCTGAGGGTTGTTGGGAGGCGATGAGCTCTAATGTTATGGAGTAACTTCAGAAAGCCACTAAAGATGATTTGTTTCGAACATCAGTGCACGCTTTACTCGTGTCATTGTTTTTTTTTAACACCATTCATATCATAATGATGATAATTACAATTTGCTTAACAGAAAATTTCTGTTTTTAATAATGAGGTATAACAACCAGAACTCATCAGCTGTAAAATGTAAAAAAAAATCATCAGGTTTATGTCTGTATGCCAGAGTACAGTCTGCAGCCACATCCTAACGAATCTGTGTTGGTGCCCAGATGCAGTGTAATTACACGAGATTATGGAGCTGTGCAGGGTGCAGTGGCAGGTAGCTGGGACGTACCCCACCCTCCAAAGGGAACACGCTCCCTCTAATCAGAGACGTCTTTCCTTTACGGGCTCGGAGCCGCTCGCTCTCCTGGCTCAACCTAATTATCTCACAGCAAATTAAAAGCTTTGGCCTGAAAGAGACGTTAAACAATTGCTACAAATGTTAACAGGCTTTTCACTGTATATGCAAGAAGCTTTTTATTTACCTGTGTTTTGATGACAATTGAAAGAATTTTGTTTAAAAAAGTTGATTTAATTAAATATTGTAAAAAAGGTACAGTTTACTGAGATGAATTTGAATCCTACACTTGTTACAGAGTGAAACGAGTTCGAGCAACTTTTAGATCATTAACAATATAGACTCAAATGATAAAGTGTTTTAACATTTTAGTTTGTGTTACAAATAATGATTCTGCCCTAAACAGAGAAGAATGAATCTTTACTGTAAGACAAATGTCTTTGATTTGAGAAATAAAGGTTAAACCGGGAAATGACAAGGATGCAAAGAAATAAAGTGAAACTGAGACACAAAGGTTGAGGACAAAGTGGTGAAGAATGTGTGAGAAAACTCCAGGCTGTGTTCTGCAGCGCCTCCATCACTAAGGTGTCCTTTCTTTTCCATTCTGTGGGAGTTCTGACCATTAACACTCAAAAGATGAAGGATTAAACCTTTGAACTAAATTTCATTCATAACTTTGACAAAACCTCCTTGACTCCAATTTATGGCCGAGGAGAGAAAAATCATGAACAACATGCCTTTGTCACCCCCCTCAATTTGTTCCCCAAAGAGGTCTAGCTTTAACTTTTTCACCTTCTGTTTGTGTTTTTCCAGGTCAGAACCAAATACATAAATTCTCTCTGCAAAGTAAGAAAGCAGGCTTCAACATTTTCACATCTGTTTTAGCTGTAAGCTGTTAAATCAGTCACAGAGAAAACAGGAAATTCTGAGAATCACCGCCTGAAAATGGCTTTGCTTATCCTTTTGTGGACACTTACAACACCATTACCAGCCATTAATGTCCAAATGGGTAATTTATAAGTATATAAAACAAGTGTGCTAGAAACCAAACCCTGCTATCCAACACCTTTTGGACCTTTTCATTGAACTCCACCAGTCATGGATGACAAACTGCTGCAGCTGAACATCTCGGTGTATCAGCATCTCATGCCTTTACAGTCCTTCATGCTTATAATCAATAAAACATCAGAAAATGTGTGTTAAAGAAGTGTTTTAGTATTTCAACCTAACCAGCCACATTCGCAGTCCATTCAAAAAAACAGGAAACAGTTCCCATCGTAAAAGTGACAGATTTGCACAAATCAAAGCAACCTTGTAATCCAATTACAATGTTAGCGAAACTCTAAATCTTTCATTCTCTTTAAACTACTAAGGACAACTTTGGATCTCTTCCACATGTCTTTTACTCTTTCAGAAAAATAAACTCAAACCTTTTTTTCAGTCAAAGAAAGGGGCAACGGCAGTAAACTAAAGTGTTTTGGTAAATCAGTGTTTCTTCATTTTTTTTTATTAATTCCTTATAAAAAATGTTAAATTACACAGAGTTCAGAGTTTAACAAAGGCCAGCAGACTATAAGGAAATATCAGATTCAATCCCTAACTGATCCTTAACATCAATAGAAGAGATACAATACGAAGATAAAAAAAAAATCCCAGGCTGTCAGCTTTGTAGCTTTAGGGGTAGCAGCAGGTGAGAAATGGTTTCTCATGTTGTAACTGGATGTTCTGTTTAACAGCATGACCCATCTGACAAAAGCACCATCTGTGTCTCTGCTGCTCTCTGCCATCACTGTCAGTCCGGATGAGCAAATGCAAAAAATAGTCAGTCTTCATTTTCATATGCTTTACAATTAGCTACAAATGAGGCCAGTTTTGGAAATGCAACCTTTCACCTCTCTGCTTTCCTGTCTTCTTCACAAATGTCTTGTTCTCAAACTTGCTTAAAAACACTGCAATGAATGGCAACAATGAACAACCACTACATCCATGATTTTTTTCCCCCGCTGTTCTTGCTTTCGGGGTCACGAGGGTCACTGGTGCCCACAGCAGTCACTGTGGCCCAGTCCCAATGCTCAGTGCGCACCCTACGCMCCTCTGTGAAGTGTGGAYWCAGTYGAAGTGCACATAAGTGTTCGAGTGCGCAGGTTACAAGCGTGCAAAACAATTGAGAATTGGGACAGTACGGATTACGTCATCAAACACCGATAGCTACCGGTCGCTGTTAGGCCAAATTTCATATACATAAAAGCAAATGTTTAAAGAAAGAAACAAATTTTATCTCCTTCATGATTGAATTTACACAATATATGAAATCTATTCACTTCTCTACTAATCAGAAGGCAAACAAATTACAATGTCTTGTTCACTTTTTGGAATTCCTGATTTAACTTTGTCGTGACTGGTTCTTTTTTGTGGTGTAATCATTTTATTTAATGTTTATTATTATTATTATTATTATTATTATTATTATTATTATTATTATTATTATTATTATTATTATTACATATATTTAAACATTTTCCCTCTTTTTTCATTTATAGTTCTTCATTCCCCCTGGCAGCATTGTTATTTTTTGTACCATGTTTGAATGTTCAATAAAAATTTATTTTAAAAAAGTGGTCGCTGTTTTGGCAGCAATGAATTGTGTGAAATACACTACCCAAAATGTACCCTAAATGGGTTTGGCGAAGGGCAGATGTGGAGAATGTGGGACACACGATGCACTCAAACCCTTCAACGTAAACACGCATTTGAAGTGCACAAGGGTGGAACGAGGGTGGGAGTGCGAGTATTGGGACAGGGCCTGTGTGAGGGGGGTACAGCCTGGRCAGGTCGCATGTCCACCACAGAGTCTTATACTGTAGAGACAACCACTCTCTCTCTCACTCACTCACACCTAGGGACAATTTAGTTTCCAGTTGACCTAACATTCATGTTTTTGGTCTGTGGGAGGAAACCAGAGAAAACCCACACAAGCACGGAGAGAACATGCAAACTCAACCCAAAAAGGTTCCAGGTCAGGATTCGATTGGGTAACCTTCTTGCCGAGAGCAGCTCCAACTGAGCCATCATCCTACCCCGTTTCTTAACACGACATTTTTAAAAATTTTAAAAATATTTTTACTTAATCCGTTCAGTCTACATTTTCACATAAATTAATTTTTCTTTTCCACAAAACACGACGTGAGAGAAAAAACAGTATTTATACTCTGAGCAAACTTTTGTTTTTCAGTGCGTTGAGCAGTCATTCTGTTTATTTATGCGTCTGCTGCTGAGCCCAGATGTCAGCTTTCGTAAAGACGTGTCCTGCCTGAGACCTGAATGCTTTGGAAGCTGCTGTTTTCAGAGGAAAGCACTTCTGTATCGTTGACAGACTGGATACCAAATGCATCACACACCAAGAAACTAAATCCTGTTTGATACAGACAAGAATGTTAAAAGGGACCCCGACACAAAAACAGAGAGAACATCATACCCAACACAAGCCTAAAACAATATTTTGTTAGATAACCTCCAAGAACTTTTAATTCAGATATTAAGTTCATATAGGACAACATGACTGACATGAATAATCATCTATCAGCTGCACGTGACTTTCTGTTAACAAAAGATAAGAATGGTCCCCGGGCTAAAGTTCTTACATCACCACAAAAGGTAAGGCACCAAAACACAAAAACAGTAATTATTGTCTTACACATCTTTGTGGCGCAACGCTGCTAAAAAGCAAAACAGATGAGGGCTTCAGACAAGTTGTGTGAGTGGAAGAGTAATTGGCCCCTTTGAATGACATAAACATAGCCCAGCTGCTGCACGCAAACATGGACGAACCACATCAGAAAGGGACACCGCCACATGTGACCGAGGGGGGAATGTTGCTGCGAGTGCCTGGTGTGAGTGAATGATGAGTGGATCTGTGTGATGTGAGGCTCCGCGTCAACTCAGCGYGGCTTCAGAATATCACAAGTAGAGAGGGAGTGACAGCCGAGTAAATTACAGTCATAAATATAATCTTATGTCGGCTTGTGATCAGGGCTCTGACATGAATACAACTTCAACCACAGAGCATGACAGCAACACCGCACTGGTATGTGTTGGACCACTAAATAAATCTTCACAATGCTTGAGAAATTTATCAGTCATCGCTTATTTTTCATTAAAAAAAGACATTGCTTCTCTTTCTCCATTATGCTATATGCTTTACACTTCGCAGTTATGCAGACCCCCCTGAAAAATCAGCACCTGTGAGTGTTCTCCAGACTTATGTCAACACAAATGTTGCTCCTGGTCAGGCCACACCGCCACACCATCATCTGGTGGTTCATTCAGTGCCATTCACCGAACCATAAAACTGGGGGGGCTCCTTTACACTGTTCTCCACCTTGTACGATCCCTAAGTGCCCATTTCTGATCGTCATTATTCACAGTGCAGAACAGCAATGTTAGATTTTAATGTCCAGAAAGGAAGGGATTAGAGACGTCCGAACTTCTGCTTTCCCTGGGCTTTGATTAACGACTAGATGTGAACGTGAAGGATTACAGATGCAGAATTACAAGAAGAAACTTTGATCGTCTGAGGCTCCCTCGCTAGAAAACTTAAGCAACAAACTTCAGTAGTGTCTGGGACTGAGGGTGGGGTGGGGGTGTGAGGGTACACATTTCGGGACAGTGCCGGYACAAGCTTGACACAACAAGGAATTTCCTGTCGTGTGGAGCTGTCTGAAAAAACAACAGTCGTCCACTGTTTTACTTCAACAGCACAACTTCAACAATGGAGTGTGCAGATAAAATATTTTGGGCGAGCCAACTGCTGATGTGAGGCCATTCCTTCTGACACTTAAACAGAGTTCCATAAGCAGAAATGTAGACTTGAGTTGAAACTCAAAAGGGATTTTTTTTGTGTAAAAAGGGAACTCTGCTGTTCAGTTTCAGAACCTGTAGCCAAAATAGATGAAAGGCATGCTAACACTTCTTCCATATATTTCGTGATAAAACTTTCTGTGATGGTTTTAAATTAACTTTTAACTCTGTAAAGAAGAAAAAAATTATCTAAAAATGTATTTAAAAACTAAAAGAAGAAACACTTATCACAGCACAGATGTTTCTACATACCGTACTGGCATCTGGGCCCGGCGAACCCTGCAGGACAGTCACAAAGCAGGGTCGATCCCTCTCGACACCGACCTCCATTGAAGCACACGCCGTAGCTGCACGTCGCTGCATCGTGCGCGCACACACAGACGGGGTGGTAGGAGAGAAGAGACAGAACAAATGTGTGAGCGTGGTAAAAAAAAAACACCTGGCTGTTTTCATGAGGCCTCAACACCTGTGGTTTCAAACACTGACCTTATTCCATCAAAAACGCATCATCAACCTGTTAACTGCTGTCTTAAGAAGGACTTCGACTCTCCTCCGTTCACACTAACCAATGAAAGAGGAATTTACCACTTGGCTTGGAATATAGAGGCAGATTTTTGGCAAGCTTAAAGAGATATGCTAACATGTTCACAGCATCCGTGTTGTGTCAGAATTGACAGCAGCAGCTTGCACAAAGGCGTTTTATGGTCAGTTTTATATTAAACTTTTATGTCGAAGAACATTTCCTGAGAGCGACTGACTGGACTTTTACTCATTGTCACAAAGTATGATAGAACAGATGTGCCAGGGTGAGTTATAAGATAAAAAGAGGCCCATTTCCACAGATTTCCAATCCCTTAAGAGCAGAAAATCTGCCCAGAAGTTGCTTCAAATATAAAGACACATAAGTGTACAGAACGTGAGAACAAGTAGGTAACTTCTAAAGAGGTGTATAAATCATTGTATTCCATAAACTCATGCAACATTCATCAACCGTGACAGCCTGTATACAAAACACACGTCTGCCTGAGTTTCCCTTCTTATCTGATTTGTGTTGAGACTACTGACCACGTGAGGTATGACACAGCTTTTTATAGAAAGCTGGGGTTTTGCACGCTCCTCAGCAAAACTCTGTGTTTCTTTCTGACAAGAACAGAGGACTGACATCCTTTCATTGTTGCTCATGCAACATGTGGACGGTGGGAGTGGAAAAAGAGAAGAACAAACTGGAGCTAATCATAACAGAAGTACAAATAAAAATCCTTCCTCTGAAAGTCATCTTAAATTACAATCATCTGCCAGCAATGAGATTCTGTTCGTGTAATCTCATCAAAGAGAGAGCTGAATGCCCTTTCTAATCTCATCGAATGGCTTTATATGGTCATGGTGAGGGCCTCAGTTTGCTCAGTAAAGTTTAAACAGACTCAGCAATGCAAGTTGATGGAAAACCAACAAAAAAATCATCGTTAAACATAAAGCTGATACATGGAGATATACAATCAGTGGTAAACTGAAATCAACAAGTAAAAATTTTACATTAGTCTGTGAAAGACTTTGATTCATTTTCTTCAAATAAGTTTAATTTAATATATCAAATTTTGCGAAACAACTCAGTAATTGCTGAAAAATCATAGTGAAGACTTTATTGTCGCAAGTGTCTTTCATATATAAAACTTGGAGTCATTTCTAAACCTAAATCAGATTTTACTAATTATTTGTGAGTGATATCTCATTACTTTTAAACCTCTAAAAGTAAAAACAGAGGTCAAACTGACACCTGAGTCTGAAAGTGGAGCACAAAGACGTAGAATGATGCTGAAATAACTACAGGATGCCTTAAAGTGGACGTATTATGCCTTTAAATCCTTTTACATACTTAAACCATTCAGTTGGGGTTTATATAAAATGAAACTGCAATGCTTTGGTCTGAACTCCTTCTTATTGTAACTCCACAAGCCCCTCTGTCACCCTTTTTCAGAGATGTGTCTCAGATCAACTCGTATTGAGGCTGTCTCTTTGTTTCCAAATGAGGTGCTTTACACCCACCCAGGCTAATAACTATGTTTTCATCAACAGTGGTAGAAATTTCCACACAGTTTTTGCAAATCGTGCATTAATTGCTCACAAGAACTTGAATTTTTAAATAATTTTAGAGCATTAATCCCCTGTAAATTAGAATAATTAACTGGAGTAAATAATCTGTCTAATTTATTATATACATACATAAAACCATTTGATGTTCAGTTTCTCTTTTTACCGTCTTCCATATAGTATGAAAAACACACAACAGCAGTTTTCAGAGGTTCAACACACCATAAAATAAGGCTTATGTTTTATTTTACTGCAGCATTCCGTTCTTTTTGTGAAGCTACAGAAACTCCACTCAAACAGGAGGAACAGATCACCACAGGAAATCTGCTCCTGGCGACTTCCAGTTCCCACATCATTATGATTATTTGGCCACAACATGAATGCCACTGTAACGTATCCATATGATTAAATAATCAGGGGGAATTTTATTGGGGTGAATGTAACCAATGACAGGGTAAAAACAAACAAAAAAAGTCGGTTTATTTGCATAGCTCCAACTAGATCCAAATATTTTAGAACAATGTTATCACCAGCTGTGAGAGATCAAATTAATGAGACATTCCTAAAAAGATTTCAATGAAAACGATCAGCGGCACTGCAGCAGAAGGTCAGATGTCTCTCAGAGTCACTACAGGGTGGCATGACTAAGCAACAACAAGGGGGTGGGGTGAGTGGGTGGTGGTGGGGGCGCATTCCCGCTTCAGAGACGAGACACAGGATTGTTGGCATTAAACCAGCACATTTTTGAGCACCCAGCCCCCCACCCCACACCCCGTGCCCCATTTCCCTGAAGTAAATCCTTAACGTGGCGAGCAGTGCGCCACAAAACTCACTCGCGGCTGTTCCTGCTCCAGAGACACCTTCTCTGAGAGGGTTAGCTGCTCGCACAAAAAAGAAGAATCAGACGGAGCAAGGGTCAACAGCTCACACAAAGACCCTGAAAGGAAGACAAGCCGGTGTCAAAACGGGATGTCGACATCAACGCCGAGTTTGTTTAGTCTTCGTATATATGTTTAAAACCCCCACCCACCGCAAGTGTGACCTGCCGGGGGGGAATCATTTAGGGCACTTTACATAAAGGCCGGCCTGCACACAGGGCTCAGCTTGGGGCCATAATTGGTGAGTGCACAAYGCAGATCCAAGCACTGCATTCTGCAGCAACAAATCATGTTTTCTCTGCAGCAGAATGTGTCATTTCAAGACGTGTTCGTTCAGGGGCGGCTACACCTGCTCATTTCTGTCAGGTCCTGAGACGAGTCTTCTGCTGTTGGAATGCTGGATAAAAACAATCATTGTGGACACAAACTGATCCTTTACTCTTGACATTTTGAAAGCAAAGTTGGGATGCTTTAGGTTCCCGACTACAGAAGTAGACTTTTTTCCCCTCACCAGGACTAAATATTTACTCTCAAGATTCAAACCTGATTACAGCTGATTCRGTTAGATCGCCATCAGACGAGTTCTTCCAGCTGGCAAAGATGACGGCAAGAAAACCTCAAGAGGCTCAGAGCCTCAAATATTTCCGTAATTCGGCTTTTTTAAAATTTTTTGAGAAAGAAGTGCTCATTTAATTAGATGAACCCGCAGTCAGTGCTCTGTGGTACCAAACAATCGAAACCATAAGTTGACTGTTGTYGTACAACACTCTGGTTGGCTGTTTACAGCCTATTTTCAGTGTTTGTGTCTGTTTATCTGCAGCTTTTCATCATCTCATGTTCAACGTGAATGTTGCCTTTTTTTTTTACAATGCTGTACACTCAAACGCATATGATGCTGTGCGAAATTCTTGTTTTTTGTAAAAAATTTCTTGCTTTTAAAGTGGTCTTGAACAAGAGTTTCCAGGTCCTCTGAAAGTCTTGCCTGTGTTTTGTTTTTGTTTTTTTAATGGCTGCTTTTTTATTCCATTTATTCCAGTGATCATTTAAAGAGAAATATGAAATCTGTCATTTGTTAAGTTCCTAAACTCTGTCTCTGAATCATTCAAACAAACAAAAAAAAGCATTCAAACTCCATGAATGAATCTGTGTTGTCATGACACATAACAGACTTAGCAAACCTATTATAAATTGGATTGTTAATAACAGTGCCTGTCACAAAGATACAAGGTACTATGATTATTAAAAAAATATCAAAATTTCACAGTTTGACACACAAATTAGCTTTTTAGCGCCAATGAGGTCATTTCAAAAGACATTAATTGAAATTGTAGCTGACAGACTAAACAACAAAGCATCTTTTAGGTCTTTGCTGTTTTTCTCCTACTATTTTTAAAGATATAACCACATGCTTGTTCATCAGAAAACCTGATCAGGAATACTTTAAAGCATTACAATAAAGTCTGACCCCAAAGGGTGGTTTAAAACTTTTACACAGTACTGTAAAAGACCACCCATGGATAGATAGAGGGCTGTTTCCTTCTTTCTGGCCGGTAGCCCTATTTCACATGTAGCTACACGGGTCTCATCACAAAAGGAGGCCGGTTCCCATTCAGCAGTTAACGAGGACGACAAACTGGAGAAGCCATTGTCTCTTTTCCTCGGCCCCCGTCACAAAGCCGATTGTCGCATCCAATCAGCAGACCTGCCTGTTTTCTTCGCCCAGCTTGCCCAACACCATCCTCGCCCATCCCCTCGGCCGCTCGCTTGAGTAAAAGGTTTAACTCACTGACTGATTGGTGCTCAAAGCACTTAAGTGGAGGAAGTCGCCATCACCAAGTCAAGAGCCCTTCGCTCGCAGCAGAAAAAGATAGTGAGCAAATTGAAGTCTTTTCAAAACACACAAAAGACACTTTGACTGCTTCACCACCGCATTCTGCCTCCACTTCCACTCTGAATGCTGAAAAAAAAGTCAATAATTATTTAAAACAAAGCCTAGCATTCCTTGAAGGACTATCACCCAATGCCTTAATGTCAAAGTTTTAGACTAAGGCTTTCTTTTTTGGTTTTAGAAATAACAAGTTTGCAGCCAATTTGGTTAAATCTACAAAATAATATAATCTCCCCTGACCTTTTTTGCCCTTGGTTTATGTTTTGTGAGCACCACAATTTAATTTAATGTTTGTAAAATTCACCAAGGTACTACCGTCTCGGYTATGCTTGATTAGCTGTGAAAGCCGTAGCTAACCAAATGTAGATGTACTTCCATTGATTATTTTGGAACAGATCCATCCAGAGGTTTTGTGAGATATTTTGCGAAAACAGCAACAACTACCCACCCCCCCGCCAAAAAAAAAAATTTGAAAACTTGGATATTTAAAAACCACTCAAGAGCTCTGAGCCATGTTGTGAGGATGAAAACCACATAAACATGTATAATTAGATGATGGCATTATGGATCTAAAATCTATGAAAAACAAAATGGAGGAGGACAAATTAGTGCAACGAAACAGCAGATAAATAAGCCGGTGTTTGTTGTGGTATACTCTATTTTTAAAAGAATATGTGACTAATTATGTATGTCAGAAAAAAAAAACACAATCTAGAGCTTATACAGCTGAAAGTATGGATCACAACAATGTGAGAAGAAGTCAACCTCTGTGCAGCTGATGGGTTAAACAGAGGAACTGTCTGGAGAATCAGAGCTGGGGGCGGTGGGTTGACCTGAGAACAGAGCTTCAGATCATTGCACCTTCAATTCAGCTCACCTAAGGAGGGGTCATTAGACTAATTAGCTTACACTGACTTTATTTGGGAAATGTACACACACACAGAGAACGAGTGACAACAGGGCACACAAAGAGACTTCAAAAGTACCAGACACTAAATCACTATTTCAACACAAAGCATTCCTATTCCTCCCATTTGGGGGGGTTTCGGAGGATTAGCTAAAGCTGTACGTTTTGCAAAGCAGTTTTTCCCCCCCTTTCTGGATGCTGGAGGTCCTGCCGAAAAACAGCCACACAAATTGCGTCCGTGCTGACTGAAGTACAGCGCAGATAGCGCGCAGCAAAGTGTGCAGGAGTGGGAGGATTGCGGTGTGAGCTTCCTTTTATCCAGGTTCAATGGCTCAGAGAAAAGGGGTGATTAGTTCGTCCCCGTCTCAAAGTGCTGCCACGTCTTTGGTTGCAGAGATAAAAGCCGTGCCTCATACAGGAAAGAGCAGCTATTGTCACGCAAAACAGACTAACTCAAGTACAGGCGGCGAGCAAAACAGAGGAATGTCTCCTCATGGCTTTTCTTTCCGAGTGTTTTAAAACAAAACAGACTCATTTGGGGCACAGACGGTTTTATTGTATAATTTCACATTTTTGTTGGAAACAAAGAGCTCTTTGAGGAGGAGACAATAATAGGATGCACGATGATAGAAACATCCAGAAAATCTTTTCCTACTCGCCATCTCATCTACCTCCCAGTAGAGGGCCTCCCCAGAGAATCATTTCCTCATCCTGAAGGCCATCCAGCACTCGAGCCAGATATGGGAGCAGGACGAGAACTCGAGTGCTTTCATTTAAGTCGAGAAGCTGCGAGTTAAACAGTTTACAGGAAGGCTTTGCCAGGGGTCGGTCCACGGTACGCAGGCTGTGTGATCTGGATCACTGCTTGTGAAATCCCATCAAAGAAACCTCGGTCTGAGCGGTGTGAAAGCAGGGCCTGTTCATACAGAGATGAGCTGCTGGAAGCTTCAGCGTGACCGACGCAACTACTTTCCCTTGAGCCGAGATCAGGCTGGAGCGTTGGTCGAGGCTCGAGCCAAGCTGTGACGTCAGCGTGGGGTGCAGGAATCAGACGGTGCATGGTCAGCCAGTGAAACGGACGCTGTCACATACGTTTCTGAGCAGCGGCGTTAGTAAGATCGGGATTGGTGAGAGTAAATTCTGCGTTGCAGTGAGATGGGGGTGAATCTTTTGTGTGTGTGTGTGTGCAAACCAGCACCTGGTCTTTTCAGTGAGAGCTTGGCAGCGTTTGGCGGCAAAGAAACGAACTGGCCGCTGCCGTGTTTCCATGTCAGTTATAAAAGTATCTAATCTGTGTTAGCATTGCACAGCTTTGCAGAAGACAGAGCTGAATGTGGGATCGCGTTTGTTTTGGGCTTGGCTGTACACAGCAAGAATTCCAGCCAAGCAGCCACCGATTCTCAAACACGGTCTCCATCAGCAACAACAGCAGCTCTGCAGGGTCCTGACAGCACAGAGATGCTAAGCAGGGTTTCCTCTTCTTTTTGTTTCCCCCGAGTGCAGAAGTAGACACTACAACTCAAATCTAAATTCTGAGCTAATGTCAACATTTAAACTATGTCAACAATTAGGATTTTGTTTCCCTTCTAGTTTGAATGTTGCAGCAACATGTGCACAATGGATGCAATGCTAACTGATAACATCTGCTCTGGAGCCTGGACGGACAAAGTGACTCTTGATCATTTTTAGAAGGATTTTCATTCAGAAATCTTAATGTTAGAGAGTCCAGAAAAAGCTTGGGACACAAATACATTGAAATGATTTATTTGATGTAGGAGATTAAAATAAATACTTACGATAAAGACAACCTGCTTCTCTGTTCAGCTGGGTCCATCCCGGGCAACACTTGTACTCAGTCTGATAATCCCGTTTGTACACTTGTCTGTACGTCGTGTAATACGCCGACCTGTTAACACAACAAATGTTCAGTTCAAAACTTTAAATTAAACTGTGATAAAAAGCGGTCCGTTCTAGTTTGATTCAGCACCGAAACTGAATTCAAATTTCTTACACTCCAAGTACACAACAAAATGCATTTAACGGTTTAAAAAGTGGATTTTACTATGTCCCCTTTAAACATTTAATAATTTCACATGTTCCTTTGTGAATAATATATGGGTTTGTAAGATTTGTAAGCCACAGCCTTCTGGTTTTATTTACATTTCACACAAAGTCTCAACTTTTTTAGAACTGGGGTTTTATATTGACCTAATAATTGTCATCTGATGCTAAGCTACGTTTCCCAGGCTTTGAAGGCACCGTGTTACAGAGCGACACTGTTAGGGTCTGTTTCTCCCTATACTTTGGGGACCCTCTCATTGCTCCGCAGTCATTACGCGCTGCAGAAAAAAAAAAAAACAGCATATACGACAAGTAATTGTTGCCTTTGACTGCCATCAAAGCAGCCTTTGACTTTGTGACTCGGCAAATAATGCTGAGAAATAGAGCATGAGCGGCTCAATGAGGAGCTCCTGTAATATTCTGTTGGAGACAAAAGAAAGCGCTCGCTATAGGACGCTTCTTCACAGGAATGTTGGCAGCAGAGATGCGTATGTGTTAAATATAAGGTAAACCTACAGAAATGAGTGTGTGTGTGTGTGTGTGTGTGTGTG
>NW_013952417.1:1977030-1978904 GCF_001266775.1 Austrofundulus limnaeus | reverse complement strand
GGGGGGGGCACCTAACTGTGCAGCAAAGCTGTGATTACAAAACAGGAGCGAAAACAGACCGAGAGGAAGAAGGAAGTTCGGAAGCCATGTCTCATCCTGTTTGCAGATGGAGCTCAATGACAAAATCAAGGCCTCTTGGATAAATGATTTTCACTGTGGAACGCTGAGGCTGAAGAAAACCCATCAATTAAGGCTTGGGACTTGCCGGAGTTTAATCAGCAAAGCGTTGCATCCCCTGCAGGTGATGTTGTGGAGTGTTTGTTTAGGAGCAGACTGAGGCTTTTGTTGTGTGCGGACAAAACTGCAAATGGTAGTGATGTGCAGATCGACACTGAAACATCGATACTACCGATACCAGAACTTTATGCTCCAGAATCGATACTAAAATCAAAATATCGATACTTTGATACTGCAGTTATTTTACATAATGTATATCATTAACAGGAAAATAGTGGAAAATAACTAAACTATTCCAATCTTGTTTAAATCATATGTGGTTGGAGGGAACTGCTTTTTCTTCTGCTTGGGTAACGCATAAGCACAGTGGCATGTGCTTAGTCACTCAGTCTAGATGTATGGCAGGTCATTTTAACATAAAATCTGCTTCGTCTGACTGTAAGTACATTTTAGATGAGGGGTTCCAAAACCTTTTTATGCCATGTCCCCCCAAACAGCATTAGTTCTGGCCAAGGACCTTCTTGCCCACAAACAATGCTACAACATCTACAAAGTAACAACTTTTAGAATGTTTTTTTTTTTCACTTTTGTTCACTATTCAAACATTTTAATATTTCTTTAGAATAAGAATTTTAAATTGTGCTAAACAAATTTAGGGTTAGGGTTACACTTTTAAATTAATAAATATAGTACTATGTCATGTTTTATTTGTAAAGCGGTTATTTGAAAAACGCTACTTTTTAAGAATTACCAGACACATTATGTGTGTTACCACAAAGTATCAGTATTGCCGACACCGAGCAAATTTTACTCGGTATCAGTAACGTAAAGAAAATTGGCAGTATCAAACATCACTAGCAGATGGGCTGTGTTACTCACCTCCTCTCGTGTCCCGCGCACCACGGCTGGCCCACGCAGCCCTGTTTCCACACTTTGGCCATGCGTGTGAAGGCCTGCACACACGGCTGCCTCTGGGCAACCAGCGTCACCTTCCTGTCTGTGCAAACGTTGGGCCTGGAGTGAAAAAATAACAATAAATTAAAAAAAATAACAGTGTGGAAAATACTTAACATGTCAAAAAAAATTGTTCCGCTGGGTTTTTAGATGTGCAAATGGCAGGTTATGAACAACCCCCTAAGAAATACTGAGGCAGAGACAGATGGACAGAACTTATGAAGTCATTACCTGTGCTATGTCAGGTATGTTAGTAAAATATCTTATGAGCTACCAAACAGATTTTTAAGAAAATCTCAAAAATGTATTACTCTATAACTGATTAACTTTTGAAGTCAATTCAATCCAAGATGGTAACCACAGCTAATTAACAGAAAATGAGTATAAATTAGCTAATTAGCTAACATCTGATGTGGTAGTTCTTGCCATATTTGATTAGATTGTATATTATTTTGCTCAAGGTTTGACCAAAAAGGTTCAAAATTTGTTATTTCGCAACCAAAGTTGATCTTGGTCTAAAACTCTGGTATGAAAGCTGATGGGCGTTCCTTCAAGAAACGTTAGGCCTTTAATTTGAACTGTGTGACCTGGATGGAAGAATAAAAACAAATAAAAACTAGAGAATTTGCATTTCCTACGAAAATGCAAGGGTGAATGCCTGTTGCGCAAAACATAAGCTAAAAGCTAAAGGCAGCAGACTCAAGTTGAAAGTAGCACCCAGATGGTGAAATGGAAGTAAAAAA
>NW_013952417.1:1962664-1976436 GCF_001266775.1 Austrofundulus limnaeus | reverse complement strand
CAAAGCAGTTGAAACATAGCCCCATTCAAAGTCAATGGGGCCAAAATCAGCTAAAAAAGTGAAATAGCTAAAAAAGTATAAGTAGYTGAAATCCCCGGAGATATAGCAGGCATGGCATTAATGAGCCGGACATTTTGATATATGAATTGTACGAATCGGACAAAAACTGTCGGACGAGATAGGTGCCGAAAAACGTACAATGTAGAGAAAAACAAAAGCAATAGGTTGAATGCCTAAAGGCATTCACCCAATTAATCCTAACCACAAGCAAATCCATAACAATGGTCAAGAAAAATAACAGCATTTTTCATACCATGCATGTTTTCACTTGTATGAGGCTGAGGGTCAGCAGGAAAAAAAAAAGAAAGCTGGGTAACATTTCCCCCCCTGCAGGAAATATGATGAGCCCTTTAATCTGATGAGCACAGAGCTCGTCTGGGTCAGCCATCAGACCCTGCCCTCTCTGAACGCTGCATCAGGGGTCCAATCAAAAAGAGCACAACACAAATTGTGAAATGCTTTAAAAATAGCAACAAAAAGGCACGGATCAGAGTCTGAACAACATCCAGCTGCTCATCTCATAAACAAAAGTAATCACCTGCAGCTGTATGCAACCACAGGATGAAAAGCCTTATTGTTAGTGGGAACTCCTCTTGTTTAATTCAGTCTGTTTATTATAATGAGGTTGAAAATACCCACTGTAAGCAGCCAGCTGTTTATTTGAGGGGCTTAAAAACAAACAGCTTCTGAGTTGGGAGGTCATCATGTGGAACCAGGACTGCAGCTTCTGTAGACGATGATGTGTCTGTTTGCTGCTGACGCTCAACACAGATTTATCACTCGAGCAGGTGAATTTTTCAGGTGAAAATGCTCGTTGCAAAGTCACGGAGAAGGGAGCAAATAAAATGTGTCAGCAAAATTTGTGACTGGATGCCAACCACCACATGACTGAAACGATGCAACATTAAAACTTACTGGTTTTGCAGATGTTTTGCCACGTTTAAAGATTCTCACTTGTCTGACTCAGACATATTTTTAACCGAGCATTTATGGTCACATTAATGTTAGTCAGTCACATGACTCAAGCTTCTCAGCAGACTTTGTTTACATTGAGTGCATACCTGCATTTCAAAATTACATATCAACAAATCTGGAAAACTCCTAGAGTGGACTCTTTCAAACGGCATCAATTGGTTCAGGATAAGTTGTACTCTTATTTAGTTACTTTAAAATACAAAAAAAGGTAAATCAGACGAGGTGTATACTTACATGTGAGGTTGGAGGTTGCTTGAAATGCTGTGCGTGGACGCATGAGCATCTTTAATAAATATTAACAAAAAAGGAAATAGAAGGCTGTCCATTTTGCTCTTCAGTTTCCAAACTGGTTCGCTCACAAACTCACTGATGAGTGCGTCTCATCAGTGAGTAGCTAAAAAAATATATATTTATTCCCCAATTCGGAAAAAACAAAAAACAAATCAGTGTTCAGAGGAGCTCCTCAGCTCCATCAGACACGTGTCCGCCTCCGTCTCTCAGCTGCTGGGTGACACTGACTGAAACCCTCAGCTCACCGCCTTCACCTCATCACAGCAGATGTTTGGGTTCATGTGGAGAAACCGAGCGTGGCTGCGCGCTTTGCATCCATTCAGTGAACGGGAGGAGTTCGTGGAGGAGGTGGGGGGAGGTAAGGGCGGTGAGAGGCAAAGCTTCAGCAAGTGTGCACAAGAACAGATCTCAGACGTTTTTTTCTTCCATTCTAATCGGAAACATGCGCAAAATCCCGAATTAGTTCTGGTTTTGACGTGTGCGTAAAGCTCCATAAAGCGGATTGTGCGCAAAGAAGCGAGCGCGCACGGAGAACATGAACAGTGTCAGAAACAGCCAGTGGTCATTCTGCAGATCAAACCAGCTGAAAGGGTGGTCAAAGGGTCAGAAAGCAGAAGTAACCACTGCTGTTTTCCGAACAAAGCTTTCATTACCCCTCGTGTATGCTCGTGACCCCAAAGAGTCCCGGGTCAGTGCTGTCCGTGCAGCCTCATCTCATGTGCTGCCAAAACCCAGACCTGGACTTCAGCAACCAGTTTAATCAGTCCAGTTACATTCAGGTGAACATAATCTGATTATGGGATCAATTGTCACTCCACATCAGTAAATTATTTTAGACTCCTGTTGAAAATGAAAAACCTTCAAGCAACACTGTGAATTTTTAAAATGCTGTTTTATTATTGTTCCTTTGATGATGCTATCAAACAGAAAAGTGAAAAAATGTAGTGAAATTCAATAAAACTTATATTCACTTATGCTCATTTAATTTTTAATCACCTGGTTGCGAAGTGCACAAAATGAGAGGGCTGATCAGTTGTGTGTCATGATCAGTCAGTTGTGTTCCATGTATTTCTAATTATTATTTTTAGTTAAAATAAACTTGCTATTAAGCTGCAGTTTAACAACTTTTAATAAATAATGAATAAAGTTTAGCAACTTTTATTTATTTATTTATTTATTTATTTATTTATTTATTTTTACAATGATTTGTACAACGAATAACATACTTTTATTAAAATAATAAATTTGTTTGTGGAGTCGACAAGAGACTAGACTTTAGTAAGCCTTTATAAAATGAAGATATGCTGACACCTTGTGGTCATAAATAGTAACTGCACCCACGGACTGACTGGCTTGTAAATTAACAGACTTGAACAAATATTTACAGATGTGCGTAACCACGTGAAGTCGTTACGAAATTGAACTTTGTTCCGTCTGTTTAAACAAAACAACAGAAAAGTGTTAGAATAGTGAGTCTGTTAGGAATTTCACGTTTTGTGTCGTGAAAGTAATTTAAGGACTCTCCCTTGTTTTCAGGCGACCTCTGACCCTCACACAGGCTAGGCTAGCGTCCTGTAGCATGCTGCGAGTCATAGCTGCACTCTCTGCAGTTCGACAGGTTCACAGTAAAGAAACAGCCTTCAAACACCTGCACAGGTTAGTGGTTTGTAGAAACATGTCTGCAGCAAAACGACCGGTTAGCTTACTGGGAACTATGGCGTTTGGAGGGCGAGCTGACGCCGAGCAGAGCCGGGAGATGGTGAAGGCTTTCCTGGACAGAGGACACAAGCAGGTGGACACGGCGTTTATGTACATGGATGGAAAGTCGGAGGCGATCATAGGAGACATGAACCTGCCTAAAACAGGTATGCTCCTGCTGGAAGTGTTTATTTTTTAAGTGTTAAGTGATTTAATGCTGCCAAAAATATGGATAAGTAAAACTTGTTTATTAGTTTTTTTTTTTTTAGTTAGTGAATCACACACTAAAACGTTTGATTTAGTACTTTGCTCGTGCACAATTAAAGGTGTAGTAAAGTGCAAAAGTTTTCGGCCATTTCTCGTGATTTGCTTGCAGTTCTAATTTTGACCACAAGGTGTCAGCAAATTTCCACCTGATCAGTTTCAATAAATTCACACACAAACGCAACTTGCTAGGAAATGCAAGTTCGTCGAAGTAGCTATGATGCACATCGCATAATGTAATATTAACTAAATGCCAGGGTTGCAAATGGCAGAACCATAACTCTTGTGGTGACATGTTTGTTTTTATAATTAAAAGATTTTAAACTGTTAAAACAGGAGAAATTCTGCATAAAATGCAGTGTGAATGCTAAGTGTTGAATGACTTTGCTGAAGAAGCTGAAACTTAAGTTAAGAAAGTTAAAATAATTATAATGGAAAAAAATATATAGCAAAAAAATAGCATTAAAGGGTAAAAATAACAATAATCAACAAAACAGTAGCTAAAAACAAAAAATAGTAAAACGGTAATTAAGCTTAAAATACCTAAACAGTAGCTAAAAAGTAAAGCCAACAAACCAGTAGCTAAAAGCTAATAAAACCAGCAAAGCATTTGTGTGAATATGTTTCATTTCACTGGGGGGGAATGTCAAGATATATAAATAACATAAAAAGTATTAAAATTGCAAAAAATAAAAGCCATAACCATATTGCCTTGAGCAAGTTGAACGGTTGATAAATGGTTAAAATAGCTGAAAGTATGCTTAAATAGTCAGACCAAAAACACATGGAAGAAGCTATAAAACAGTAAAACAACAGTGTGAATGCAGACTCAGCGTTTACGTTTTTATTATATTACAGCTACAGCAGCAAATATCTTTTCCCCACACAGTAAGCATAGCCACGAAGGCCAACCCCTGGGATGGGAAGACGCTGAAGCCGGAGAGTGTGCGCTCCCAGCTGGAAACCTCCCTGCAGAGGCTGCAGACAGACTGTGTGGACCTTTTCTACCTTCATGCCCCGGATCATCAGAACCCCATCCAGGATACTCTGAGGGCCTGCCACCAACTTCACCAGGAGGTTAGATAATCTGCAGCCTCAGCTGTCTGCAATAATTCTCTGTTTTTAAATGTAAAAAGATTGCACTGCCTCTTTAGAGTTTATAGTAACTGTATGTTGTAAATAATGTTGAAACAATTCCTCTCAGGGAAAATTCAAGGAGATGGGCTTGTCGAACTATGCATCGTGGGAAGTGGCTGAAATTGTGTGCATCTGCAGACATAACAACTGGATTGTTCCCACTGTTTATCAGGTATTTCTTGACTTATCATAATCAAATAAACTGTAATACAAACAGATACAACAGAGAAATAATACAACATCTTTCGTCAAATGACGTCACACAAAAAGTGACAGGTGCCCCGCCCCTTTTTGACAGCTGAGGCAGGACTTCTGGTCCATCCCCTCCTCACCCTCCCCACTTCCCCTTTTCATCAGCTGTCACACCAAACACTTCCCCTGCAAACTTTCCACCATCTGCCCCTCACTCTACTCTCCCCCTCCCATCCCTGAAACCTGTCAAACTGAAAAACTTTTCATCAAATGCCCACTACCACCAATCACATCCTTTTTCATGCCCACTTACACCCCAGATCCCGCCCTCCTCCGGTCCTAGAGTATTGAAATAGGATGAGTTCGTCTCTGTATCTCCATCAGTGAGAAACAGCTTCAGTGCTCTCCAGACGACAGAAGAAAGTTCACTCCTTTCCTGACAGCTTCAAAGACCGCAGCAGCGAAGTTACAATAACTAAATTTACAGGTTAGTAATTGTTTTATTAATCTGTTTGTTTTTAGGGTTAGGGTTRTTATTTGAAAATATTAAAATCTATTTTTTTAGATGATTCAACCATCAACGAAGAACTAAGGAGCCAGTGTCTCCTGACCATTCTGCATTTAGCCGAACTTTGCATCAGGTTGATTGAAAATTAGAAAAAAAAAAGTAGTTTGTTAAACCATTCTGAAATAAATTATTTCTGAGCATTAGAAGCGGTTCTGTTAAATCTCATTCTCAATTCTCCCATGATTCTCCCTCACCCTCAGAACCTAACAGGATTTCCGTTCAGTCTTTAGAGAATGTGTTAAGCAATGTTGAGCGCAGTTCTCCTCCAGGTTCCCCAAACCAGACCGATAGTCTCCTCGAAGCTCTGCGTTATGAAATATCCCTTCTACACTGCAGATCGACCCCGAACAGAACACCTGAGATTAATCAAATGAACCCACAAAGCCCTCAAATTTTCATACCTGGCTAAACTGTTTTGATCGTTTAGACCGTGCGTTAACTGCGCTAAATGCACCTGTCGCAGAACAACAGCCTGATCAGCACCGCTCCAAAACTCGTCAAATTCACAGCTTAAACCCGGACCAGACTGCAATCAGTCTACTTGTTAATGCTTTGAATAATTCATTATCTGCAATTAGAAACGTACGCGTCAACCTGATCAGGACGCTGCGGAAACTTCTGAAAATACTCAAAAAAATCCTCAAAATACTCCCAACGCAGACTAATCTGTGCATCCGGATTTATTTGATATTTTAGACTACGCTTTATCCGCACTACGAATCGCACAAGCACTACGTATTTTTTGTTTGATTTTTGCATTTCCAACAGAAAAGCAGCTCCTTCAGTTATTTGATTAAAAACTATTGAATAAAAAAAAAACTTTTTGTCTATGGGGAAAAAAAATCAAACCACAGTTTGTTGTGTAACTGAGACAAGCAGAAAAAATGCAATAAAGAGATTCAAAACAACCTGAAACAAGACCACTGTGTTCATGGTAATAACTAAGTACAACACTTTTTAAGTCTTCCTGTTTTTAAATTATAATGATTTTGTGGATAAATATTTACCAATCATGAAAAATATACAAGACAACTAATAGTCTAGAGTTAAAGATGCTCCAACCTTTAGGTGAGCTAGTTCTGAACTCGTCATTTTTTCCCCAGATTCAATCGGGTTAGGATGGATGAACAAAAAATTCTAAAACAAATTTATTACACCCCGAACAACCCCGGGAGTTACGGGGGTGTAGAGAGATTAAAATCTGCAGCGTGGGATCAATCGGAGATGGAAATAAACTCAAAATTAAAAAATGTTTAAGTTCACAAGATGTGTACACTCTGTATAAACCAGCCAGAATACATTTCACTAGAAATAAAGTGATTATGCTGTAAAAATCATCACACAGACTTTATTATTTCAACTCAGATTTGAGAAGAATGTGTTTGATCTGATTTACACCATGTATGAAACAATGACTGATTCTGAGGTGAAAGGATTTGAACCGTTCACCAACTTTTACAGATCAGTAGATTAACTTTCTACTTAGTTTTTTTTTTACTGCGTGATTTGAAACTGTAAATAGTTTTTTTTTCCTATCTACCTCCTGGTTGTTTTTATTTTCAAATGTTTGATACATGTGATTGTATTTTACAAATTTAAAAAAAGTTTACATTTTTTTTCTATTTTCTCGACCATTAAATGTATTTTTCATTTGTAATAAAAAAAAAGTTTAGTGTTTTTCTTTCTCTCGACCATTAAAAGTATTTTTCAAAGTTGTAACAAAAAAGTCTTTCACCCAAGTCTGTGAAATTGACAGTAATTAGTGTGTATTCAGCAGACACCTAAATGAGTGTTGTTCTGACATGTAGTTAGGGTTAGTTAGGGTTAAGGGGTTAATGTATAGTGGTGTGTAATTGTTTTTCCATTATATTAGCTGGGACAGGAATTTTTTGTTTCTAAAAAATACAAATAAATAGATAATTAGCCTCATAAGTTCGAGTTATTTGCAATGCAGAAAGGTGCTTCCCACTTTAYTGTGACAAAGCAGAGCAATAAATGTTGTGGCCACTGTTTTAGGATGTGTTTGTATCTTATGGGTTTGTTTTTTTGTAAATGTGAACATTTCATTACACTAAGTTAAATAATTTAGCATTTAAGTACTGTGAATGAAAATGAAATTGTCACCCGTGTATTTAAGTTTTGAATGTATTTAATTGTTTCTTTCTTGTTTTATTTATAAATGTATTGTATGCTTACTGTCATGATGTATTCTGAATCATTTCAGCTGATGTTGTAAGCTTCCAGTAGAGCACCTTTAAGTGTTATTTCTTGTTGTTCCAGTTTAAACCTCACACACAAACACAACTGTAGTTTCTGCACAACTGGATTGCAGAGCTCTTTGTTTTGTTATTATTGGAATGTGAACATGTAAGAGACAATGAAATAGGAAGAATAACCACATTCTAAGGTGTTTTCCTCTGTTTAAGGACCACAGAACAAGTTTTAACTGAAACTTGGAAATTTCAATGCGGTGAAATGCAGTGTAAACTGTCAAAAGTTTGAGCCAGGTACATTTGAGGGCTTTGTGGGTTGATTTGATTAATCTCAGGTGTTCTGTTCGGGGTCGATCTGCTGTTTAGAAGGGATATTTCATAACGCAGAGCTTCGAGGAGACTATCGGTCTGGTTTGGGGAACCTGGAGGAGAACTGCGCTCAACATTGCTTAACAAATTCTCTAAAGACTGAACGGAAATTCTGTTAGGTTCTGAGGGTGAGGGAGAATTGTGGGAGAATTGTGAATGAGATTTAGCAGAGCCCCTTCTAACGCTCGGAAATAATTTATTTCAGAATGGTTTAACTAGACTTTTTTTTTTCTAATTTTCAATCAACCTGATGCAAARTTTGGCTAAATGCAGAATGGTCAGGAGACACTGAAGACACGCTCCTTAGTTCTTCGTTGGTGGTTGAATCATCTAAAAAATAGATTTTAATATTTTCAAATAATACAAAGCGCGTGTCAGTGAAACGCGGAAAACAAACTCACTTCCTATTCTGATTCAGGGAATGGTTTCTGGAACAGAAAGAAAAGGCAAAATCAAATTGTATCATGTAAAAACAAACAGATTAATAAAACAATTACTAACCTGTAAATTTAGTTATTGTAACTTCGCTGCTGCGGTCGTTGAAGCTGTCAGGAAAGGAGTGAACTTTCTTCTGTCGTCTGGAGAGCACTGAAGCTGTTTCTCACTGATGGAGATACAGAGACGAACTCATCCTATTTCAATACTCTAGGACCGGAGGAGGGTGGGATSGGGGGTGTAAGTGGGCAAGAAAATGGATGTGATTGGTGGTAGGGGGCATTTGATGAAAAGTTTTCAGTTTGGGGTTTGCAGGGGAAGTAGTTAGTGTGACAGTTGATGAAAATGGGAAGTGGGGGGAGCGGGGTAGTGGTGACAGTTTGATGGAAAGGGGAATGGGGAGGGTGAGGAGGGGATAGACCGGAAGTCCCGCCCCCAGCTGTCAAAAAGGGGTGGGGCACCTGTCACTTTTCGTGTGACGCCATTTGACGAAAGGTGTTKTATTATCTCTCTTATAATGAATGGGCAAAGTCAGATATTGGGACTTTTTAAAATAATAAGTTTGTCAAATGTTTGGTTTTCTAACATAAATGTGTATGTTTTTATTTAGCAAAAGTCTTGAGCTGAAAACAAAAACGTGAATAAAATCTGCAGTTTGATTCAGAAAGTCAGCTTTGCCACAATTTGCATTTATTAGCTGAACCTTTCTGACCACTGTTTCCACTACTTTTTACAGGGAATGTACAACGCCACCACAAGACAGGTGGAAACAGAACTGCTGCCGTGTTTGAGATACTATGGMATGAAGTTTTATGCGTACAATCCTCTTGCAGGTTGTGTTTTATGTATGGTGTTACAAATCAAACTTTAGAAATTTTAGCCCTTTTAGCAGCATTGCTGACAGTATGCAGAAGGTTAGTCAGTCATTTTAGTAGTTTGTAAAATTGTTTCACTAAATCAGCAGGAAAACAATCACAAATTATGCATCCTGGCATTTTAAAAGGAACTCCCTCCACTTTTCCAAACTAAACTAAAAATTGCCAGTTTTTTTTATTCTTAAATTTTTTAGTTTATTGACAAGTGAAAATTAATGTAATTTATTGTACTTTGTGTGAGCTGGTATTGAATTCTAGCCTAAATCAAAAATAAGTTAGGCCTCCTTTTCCTCCAGGTGGCCTTCTGACGGGGAAGTACCACTACGAGGACAAAGACGTCTCTCAGCCTGCAGGACGATTCTTTGGTAACAGCTGGGCTGCAGCGTACAGAGACAGGTGAAAGATCAGCAGTTTGTTTTTGAAACTCTCCTCCTGCAGCTGGACTGTGACTATTGCAATTTTCTGTTGAAGGTACTGGAAACCGAGTCACTTTCAGGCCATAGATGTGGTTCTCAAGGCGTTGGAGGTGGTGTACGGATCAGAGAAACCCTCCCTGACTTCTGCTGCCATGCGCTGGATGTACCACCACTCTCATCTGAAAGTACGCATCGTTCTCCATCATCAACAGGGACATGAGATTATTCATGTTTGTCTCGATTTTAATATAAACTTTTTAAGATTAAAACCATCCTGACAGTTTATCTAAAACACTGTGTTCAGGGTGAGCTTGGAGATGGAGTCATCATTGGCATGTCGACTATGGAACAACTCCAGCAAAACTTGGCGGCAGCTGAGGAGGGTCCCCTGGATCAGAGGGTGGTCGACGCCTTCAAGGAGGCCTGGAATCTYGTAGCCCACGAGTGTCCAAACTATTTCAGATGAAGAAACAGTTTCATTTACTCGAGACATTTGTGACCCATCACATCGAAATAAGGATCAAGTCTAAAAGTGGAATGTGGAGAAAAAAGTCAAATAGTGTTTTGATTAAAGCATTTTCAAAAATTGCATTTTGTCAAAACAATGAATAAATGCTTTATCAATGTATCATCTGAATGAACTGTATGAAATTTAATCATAAAACAAAATTTTGTTTTGAGGCATGTTTTTGGGCAGTATCAACAAAAAACCTGATTGAGGGAAAAACGCCTTAAAATATTGAGATTTTCCCTGTGAGCTAGAAATGTTTTTTTTCTTTCCAGCTGGAAAATCTCAAAAAATATCTGAAGTTTTTTCTATATATTGACATTGAAAATTCCTCCTTAAAATGACATAAAATTAGAATTCAGACCAAATATTATTGTATTATCGTAACCAACTAGATAAATTAAGTCATATCTCTGGATCCACGTATGATATCAGAATGATCCAGGTGTCAAAATGTAGCTTTTAAAGCCAGRAATCTGAAACTGTAATTAGGTCATTTTGACAAAATTTGACTTGATCCTCATTTTGATTTGACGGGTCACATTTTTCAGACATCAGCTACAGTTTTGCTTCCTTAAACTGCCTTAAACTTTACTGAAATCACAGATGAGACTGGCTCTAATTTTATCTCCCAAAGATACACTTTACACTTAATTGTATAAATGTAAATAAATGTGCCTTTTATAAATAAAACTGATCACAATGATTTCATTATTTCAGAAGTGTGCAGTTTAGATGTGAATGATGGGGTTTAATTAAACACCAGTTTCATAGAAAATGTTTCATTCTCCAACACATTAACATGGGGGATGCATACAAGGCCTTTGACTCAGTCCAAGGATGAATTTCAAGAGTYGTGTTTGTTTTGGAAGATTWWAAAAAATGGCCACACGTTTCAAAATAAAAGTCCATCTGTTAAAAGCTGGCAGAAGTCTTATTCCACATCGTCGTCATCGTCCTCTTCATCTTCGTTATCCTGCGCAGGTTCCTCCTCGCCAGCCACGTTCTCAAACTCGCCTGTTTCCGAGTTCCACACACATTTTATCTGCACTTTGAATTCTGCCATCTCAATGGCGAAGAGTTTCTGTGAACCAAACGAATAACAGATGAGCTGACTAAGTCAAAAACTGAACTTCTTGTCTCCAGTTTATCAGGTCAACCAGAGAACTCACCAGAATGCGAGCCTGTTCAGGACTGAGCACATCTCCTTCTTTACAGACGTCATAGTCTTTCAGCAGTGTTACCACTCCTGTGGGGGGGAAAGAAATGAGCATTTAAAATAAAGGTGAGGCTCATACAACACAGACTTATACCACTATGTTCTGGGAAAAGTGGAGGGATTTAAGAAACATTTTTTAAGCATCTAAAAACACTGATGAGCTCAGATTAGTTACTCTGAGCCCAGGTGATTCAACCAACCTGGAGGACAGATCATTTAAACAATGGACACTTTGTATTTTTTAATAATTAATGCAGGTACAGTGCCCTTTGTGGCTTTGAGAGAAATGTTCTCTCATCTTGAGCTTCAAAATATACACTTATTGTTTGATCACAGGGTAATTCAAACATTTAAACCTACACTTTATTATGACCTAAGTCATGCTGTGGCTCAAAACATTTGTCAAAAGGTGATTAAACACAAAATTTACTATTAACTCTGAGTATCAAAGGCAAGTTGAGAAAGTATCACTTTTTTTCTCCCGCAAGATTTGTATATTATCTTGAAAAAATACTGTATCCACCAACAGACTGTGCTTTACTCTTACCTTTCTTTAGAGCAGTGGGAAGTCCCAGCTGCCTCAGCTGAGGTTCCATTGAGTGAGGAAACTGTTCAAGAGGACCCTCTTCCAGCGTTATGTCCATCTGTGCTTTGTTGCCTGCGCGAGCATAGTCCATCTCTTTGAATTGAYTGAAAAATCTGTGGAAGAAGCACAACACTTGATCAGCTGATGAACACAATTAAGAGAGTGACTACAAGAGTATAAACTTAAAAACTTTACTTACTCTTGTACTTCATCTTTTGTYTTATTAGTGAAAAGCACTCCCACTTCTCCACGCAGATACTTGCTGACCTGATCATCRAAACAATAAAGTTCTTGAGTCTCTGCAGCAGATTAGGTGGGGGATTAAAGTAAGTTCGACAGAACTTTTGAGTCACTTCTTACCTTGTGCAAATTATCTTTGTATTCATCTGTTTGACCTTTCCCCAAAGCAACAATCATGACTTTGTTTTTGCCAAAGAAGAACCTGTGGCAAACAAACAAATTCAGTCCCACTTTGAGAAGAGATAAGTTAGATTTAGCAACATTAAAAAGATGCTTCAGTAGCAGATTTAACATATTCAATGTATGAAGTATTTTTAAAAGGCAAATGTGTGGTTGTCATATAAATACACCTAGTTTATCATAATCATTTTTTTTTTCATATTCTTCATATTGTGTCCTAGATTGCMCTTTTACCAGTCACTGCAGTACACTGGATCTTTTTGGTCCTAATGAATCACCTGATTGAGATTGTGTCGGGTCAAGTCCAGTCTGTCCCAGTGACCTCAATAATCTCTAATACCCTTGTAGGATTACCTGCTGTATGGCACTGTGACAAGTACAGCATATTGTTCATACCTAACAGCTACCATGTTTTACTGTAATGATTTTAAAACCAAATGTGACTGGAACCAGAATACATCATGAACACAAAGATTATCAGAACTCAACTTCATAAATAACTTTTCAAACACAAGATTAGCATGATATATGTGAATAAGTAATACACAGGCAAGTCAGAGAAATATGTTGTTGAAATAAACTTTCACTTGACTTCTAGTGTCTTTTTACCTTTAAGTTGGGTTAGTTTGTTTACATTGTTTCTGAATCCGCACAAGAATGTGTGTAGATTTAAATGGTTTTGGTCATTTTCTTTCTATATAGCTTTTTTCATAATCAATTTCTTGAAGGAAAAGTTGAGTATTTGCACCACCAACAATATTGATAAGCTGTGTGATTTGAGAGATTTTCATAAAAYCGAAAAGGTGCTAAGTATTACCTGCTGTGTTTCCATGCTGTCCTGATGTCCTTAAGCTTATTATTTCTCATATTATCCACRGAAAATATAAACAGGTTTCTGTATGTGTCCACACATTTCCGTAACTACAGAATAATAAGAAAAATGTTAACAAAATCAGATAACATTATGTGAAGAGAGCAAATCAGAAAAACTCACCTCTTCGATTAACTTCTGTTTTAATTCCAGTCCTTTCTTGGCAGTTTTAGTCAAGGAAACTGAAAGAAAAATGTTGTGAAAATAGTATCGTTTGTTACCTCCGGAATATAAGCAGGTGTAAAACAGCAGAAACCATACCAGCCACGCAAGAGTTAAGCTAACTTTAGCTTGCTATACTGTCTAATCGCATTCATTCTTCTGTTCTATTTAATGTAAATCTTCAACATGAACGATCAACAAAAAAACCGATAATAAATGCTACACAAAACTGAATTTATTATTATGTTTTCTTACTTTTCTTGTCTCTCTTCGACTTCGGCATGGTTCTTAGCAGCAGGCACACACGTGAAGCAAAAAAAGACCCCAAATGTTTCTTTTTGATGTAGCTGGCCTAGTAGCGCCTGATTAAAAAATATTAGTTTTTTTATCACCTTGTTTGGAACCTAAATAGTTAAATATTGAAATAAATATTACTTTGGATTTTTAGTAAAGTAAATTTCATATACATTCACCGACAAAAAAGTTAAGCACTCGTTTGCACTGCGCACAATC
>NW_013952417.1:1954079-1961787 GCF_001266775.1 Austrofundulus limnaeus | reverse complement strand
GGATGGATGGATGGATGGATGGATGGATGGATGGATGGATGGATGGATGGATGGATGGATGGATTGAGCTGTTTTTTTACCATACAGTAAGTTAGAAAAGTGTAGGGGCACAGCTGAGTTTTTCTTGAAGATCTGTCTCTGTTGTGTCTGGAAAGACATGTTTGGTTTCTCCAATAAAGAGGCCTGAACATGAACTGCAGATGCCACACAGCCCAGTTTGGGTGTTTTATCCTTAGAATGAAACATTGTCTGTCTAAGTMCTGTTAGGTTTRAAAYGCACCAGCATYTTGTGTTTTTAGAARGATCTTCTTAGTTTCTCAGATAAATAGTAACATCAGGTTTGACAATGTTTTATGTTTGTWTTCCTTCCTGTTCTGTCCTGTGGCATTTTTTAAATTYCCTCGCTGAAGGCCCTGTCACACRAGAMAACTTATGCCAACKTATGAACATTTTAAAGACGTCTATGTTGAATAATTTAAAAAAAAAATGATCAGGAAGCTTCTTTTTGACGTGTACATAATGCAATTCYAACAAATTGAGCAAATGTATAACKTTTATTAGCAATTTAGACATAAAAATGTTTCACAAGTTGGCATAAGTTGTCTAGTGTGACAGRGCCTTGACTTAACAAAAGCTCAGTTAGGAGATCTGCATGATATCCACATGTTCAGAGAGCTTTGTAAATGTAATGACAGAACGTTTGGGAGAAAACTGTCTGTATGTGAAGCAAATATGTCTTAAACTTCAGAATATAATCAGTTGTTTGGTTTTTTTAAACCTTTTTGATTTTGTTATGTCCTGAGAATATCAGGTTATTTTTCAGGGCTGACGTTTAAAACCTCAGAATTAGTTGGTATCATTGTTCTATGTCGTTTTGTAAAAACTTCTAACTTGCAGTTTCATCATAAAGATTTATTCAGAGGTAGAAGTCAAGCTAAATAGAAGAAATACACTTATTTCAGTTTGCAAATTGTTATAAAACATTACTTTTCCCCTCTGAGCATCTTAGATGATCTAGTTGTWTTTTCGAGTACAGAAGGTAGAACAGTATGTTCAGCTATAATATATGTATTTRAACATTACAGATAATCTATTTGCCTTTTCCCTTTCTGATCTGTGTTCCATTTATTCTCTGCTTTCCACTGAATGAGAATTTGATTGTGGCACCTGCGTCTGTGTGTTAGACCACATAATACAGCACAGTGCCGCTATCCAAGTGGAATTTTCATAAATCAGACAATGAGCTCATTTGCATGTCCACTTAGAGCCGCGGTGTCTTTAGTGTGACTTTATTAAACTCTGCTACTGAACATATCTGACAGCTGATAACTCCCTGCAGCCTGAGGACAGATCCGGACACAGTTGTCTTTATGGGACCAAGAAGTACATTTGTTTAAACTTTGCATGGTGTACTTTTCCTTGCAGGCATCTTTATGTAGATAACACCCCTAACAGGCAAACAAAGCTTAAAACAGACCAGGTTTACATGTGATAAGTATGTGTAAATACAGATAATTGTGTTTATACAGATATGCAGTCATTTTACATTTTAAATTGCTGTTTGCACAGAGTTAAGGAGACCGTGGGATGCAGCTATTTAGGTCAGAAAAAGGCAACAGAGCAGAGTCAGTTACTGTTTTATAATTACTTTAGTTTCCTTTAAATGTTGTGACCAAAGAGAGGCTGCGTTTGGAAGCTGCAGAAGCGTGTTGTCTGCTCTGGCAGTTCATAACCGAATGTTTGATCCTTTCCTGAGTTCAAGGCCAAACATCTGTCCTGCTGGATCACAGCACGGATGTTGCAGAACTCCTCGTGAACCGTCACACTCTCCGAGCCTCTCGGGTCTGTTCTTCCTGCATAAATAATTCACACACTGCTGAATTTAATGCGTGCGTAGATCAATACTTTGGAGATTTTTGGGTTAAAGGCCGAGTCTGTGCTCTGACAGCGGGATGCAGACAAGTAAGAACTAATTAAAGCCAATGTGTGCTTCCTATATTATATTTCCTGATGAGAAGGAGCACACCGCACTTCAACCTCTCTGTCTCTGTCTTTGGCCTGCATTTCTTATAATCCAGGCCGTGAATTCAGGAAGGTTTTCTCTAAGCCRTCACCTAGCACCGAGGCTCCCACGTCCAGCCAGGCCTGCACCGCGTCCTCCTGGCACACAAACCGCTGCTCTGAACGACGGCCTCTTGAAGTGGAAGGCTTCTGGCTGCTGAGTTATAGCGACAGGAAGAAACAGAGCTCAGTTCACAGAGATGAGATTCATTAGAGGTTGTTTTTCTCCTCTTGTTTGTGGTCTGTGTTCTGTGTGGCTCACAGGATGTTTTGTGCATGAAGTCAGTCTGTTTTTATGAGTCCACCTGGACAAAAAGGCACTACCATGAACATGAGCTTCTAATTTATTCTGAGGGAATCCCACATCCAGAAAAGAATCAATCAGCAATCAATGAAATTAGCCATGTAGAACAGAAGCAGCTATCTTCAAGCAACAAACCTTAATTAAACCTTWAAGAAAAATATCTTATTTACAGCTAAGAGACACTTTCATTAACACACCTTAACTTCAAGAATCGTGAGCACTTTTTATTTAAGTTGTCACTGGCTTAGACCTATGAGTTTCTGCATGAAAGCACTGAATTTTTATCAGAGGCCAGAAAACGTCTCTAATTAATCATGYTGCAGTAATATATTAATGTTAATGAAAACATCAGCTACCCAAGATTTTTTTATTCTCTGTTGTGGAGCCTCTGATAGTGTATAGGAAAAACAACATATAGAAATATAAATGAGACTATAACAGTATTGGTTGTGGTCTTTTAATTGGCCTCTGGTATTTTAATGATGATGTTTGTGTAGAGATTTTCCACAAATTGGATCTTTGGTGAATATAAAAAGAAGAAGAAATAGAACAATGTGATTATAGCAGTTTTCCTTTCAGGTTCTTTGTGTCTTGTTTATTGAATTTGTGTGTCTGGAGCTGCTGTGCACCTGTGGTTGATTATTCATGTGTATTGATACAGCTGAGAGCAGTGGAGCTCAGCCATTTTTAAAAGTACAAGAATGCACCTGCCTCACAGACTGAAAGAGCTTTTACTGGTTTCTTTAGGGTTTTGTAGCATTTGTAACGTTATTAGCTAAGTCCACATTTCTCATTAGAAACAATTATTTACACCTAATAATTGAACAAATGTCTTTCCTTCACACTCAGACCCGGTGACTATTAAAAGCTCCTGCACCTTTTTTCTAAAGGCCTGCTGACACAGCATGCAGCCCTAATAACCTCTATATTTCAAAAGCTCATTATTCTGGAGAAAATGTTATTTAAGCAGCTGCTTCACAAAAGCAACATGCTTAAATGAATGTTTGGTATAAAATGTTGCACGTGTGCTAGAAAGGTAAATGGTGTGTGAAAGTCTTGACAGCGATATTAAATCTGACTCAGTGCTTTGACACAATCGAGCCTAAAATATAGCCGACCAGACGTGACTTGTCCCTGAGCTCTGTGCTAATCTTAATGTATCAGAAGATAAATAACTTTCCCTGGCAGTTTCATCTGAGATTTTAATGCTTAGATCATGCTAAAGGTTAATTAAGTAAAGCACAATAGCTTAAAAGCTTGATTTGACTGTAAAGCCCGGATCATGTTTTTAATTATGACCTTTTATGAGCTTAATGAAAGAACATTTTTATTTATTATCCAAACGTGTTTGTGCTTTTGCTGTTATAAAGTGAAATTAAAAAATAAAATTAAGAATATTTCTTCAAAATTTTGTTTATTACGAATGGCCAAATGAGTAAAAACTTTGCAGAAAACAACACTTTTCTTACCTATCAGCAAGGTTGTTATCTATTTCTGTTTAACTGTAAAAATGAAAAAGAATGAACAACAGTAGATACACACTGTATGTTTTCTGGATAAAAATGGTCTTTTGATTTTTGCTAAATTCTTACAGCATTTGTGTTGATTTTCTAAAAAAACAATTTTTTTTCTGGAGGCCTTCTCACTATCAAATGCTGGTGGTGAGACTGCTTTAAAAAAGTTGTCCACACGTTCAGAGCTTTTGTTCAGTTCTTTTATAACAATCTAAAACCATTTTAAAACGCTGGACTTCCCTCCTAAACGCCTTTAGATTCATTCGTGCACGCTCAGTTAAATCACCAAGAAGCAGGTGTGTGTACCGAGAGGAACAAAAGAGGTTTGTATTGTTGTGATGTCTCATAGCTTCACCGTGTGTCACGTAACTTCACTGCACACACCCTGACCAACGAGGCTTCATGCCAGGAGTGAACATCTTCATCTCGGGGCGTTACTTCCATCTCGGCTCCACCCGAATGTGGCCCAGGCACGCAGGCTGTGGTTGTTGCTCCTATTCGTGAGCACTCGTAAAACAGAAAAGAAGAAAACAAACACACAAATCCTTATTTGTCGATACAAAACAACTCAAAGACGTACAAGTTAAGGTTGTTCGGCCTCACTGGTGTTTGTTTTGCAGATCTTTGCAGAGCAATTAAACACCTTTGTGTGCGTTAAGTCAATACTGAGGAGCTTAGAGCGGTTATGATTGTGCTGTGACATGGTGATGCCTAAAGTAAATCAGTGTGAAGATTGCAACTTAACGGTACATTAGTGGAGTTTGTTAAATAYGGGGTGGAGTTAGGTTGCAGTGCGGAATGTGGAAAGTGCAAAGAAAACATTTACTGTCGCAGTGCTCAGTCCTCCACACTCATAYATGATGCACAGATTGAATCTCACAATGGATTATTTTATTTCCATTATTATTAGTAAGAAAWCAACAATCTAATCAATGAATTTTTATGACATATCTGTAAACAGTTAATGAGTTTAGAGTCTCACTTTCAGTTGCCATTATGAATCTCTTGTTGACAGAACCTATTTAAAGTCTCTGCCAGTTCTTCCCACAAGATGTAACTGCCAGCTATCATAACTCTTAAAAACAATTAAGGCTGGGTGTGTTGTTACTGGTTGCACCTTTGCATGTCCCTACAGTTTGAAGAACCAGTGCTGTCCCATCAAGCATATTAGTTGGAAACTGGTAGTAATTACTTGGGAACACCCTGTGTTTGTCGCATCTCTAAAATGATTTCCAGCTAATCTACCCTCAGGCCAGAGAAAAAGAGGATTACAAATGGCTTCATAGGAGTTAAGTAATAATTTTACTGCGATGTGCAAACAAACAGACCTCACGCACCTCTGTTATCAGGAAAAGTCAGTTTGGTAATCCAGCAGAGCTAAGACAGGGGGGCAGAGGGGTCATAAAGGGAGGATCACTTCTATCGAACATTTCATTATGGTTTCACCAGAAACTGAAAAGTTACATCAAGGCTGTTTAAATGTATTTAATTGCCAACTTGTTGTGTTGCAGCTAGTTTGTGGTGTAGCTTTGCTTGAACGTGCTCGTCAAAATTCCTCCTGCGTGAATGAAACATATTTGCACCGAGCAGCTAAATCATAGGTAACATGACGATTAATGCTTCTSTTGAACCCTGGAGATCCCCTGACAAAAATAAAGCTTATGGAGGATTCACCTGTGTTTAAGTGATCCTAAACATACTGTTGTTGTAAGAATGTTAGCTCAAGACCATAAATTATATGCTTGTATATTATGTACATTTCATGTTTCTCAAATCCTTAGTTCGACATTTGCACATGTATTCTGCAGGTTTCTATAAGCTAAAGTTAAGTCTTTTTAAGATATTTTAAATCTCATTAAGGTTATTTAAGCCCTGCATAAAGTACAAAACATAATGAGTCACTTTATTCGTTCAGGTCAGAATCTTTAGAGTGCTAAAAAGCATTGAAAAAAATTTGATGGGATATGCAATGAATGAACAAATCTTCGCATTTAATACACAACTAAATGGAATCTAAGACACACAATGGAAAAGTTGGGCATATTACGATTACGAAAAGACTTACGATTTTTTTCTTTTTAATGCTTAAAATTGAGATAATTAAATGTAAGTCCCTGCAGAAACCTTGTTACAAATGACCAACCTATTCTCACTCACAAGTCGTCACATATTGACGCTTTTCCATGGTTCCCTCTGCGTCCGATTTTGACGCGTCGGGTACCCCCCTCGCATCAGTTATTGACGAGATGGGGCGGAATCCATTGTCATAATTTCAGAAAGTGTAGAAAATGCACAAAAACTACCATCCCAAAGCCTAAAATTACCTTTATTCACWCTAGACATCCTATCCCTGACCCTAGTACCTAAAATTAACCATCAACCCTGATACCTACAATTAACCATTTTTATAAAGTGTAGGAAATTCACGGCAACTACGTGTTCCAAAGCCTAAAATTACCTAATATTCGCCGTAGACATCCTATCCCTGACCCCACTACCTAAAATTAACCATGTACCCTGATCACTAATATTGACCACAGATCCCAACTCAAAGACCCCTATATTTTGCATCCCAACCCATCAAACCTGGATGCCAAGGGAACACGGAAATGCCTGGTGCATCAATAACTGACGCGACGGGTGTACCCGACGCGTCAAAATAAGACACAGGGGGAACCTTGGAAAAATGTCAATATGTGATGAGTCGGGAGTGAGAATGTGTTACGTGTTAAAATGACTGGTAATGTGGGCGGTTTTCATCATGTTTTACAGATAACGCTATCTCTTCTTACAGTGCATTTCACACTCAAAGGTCTAAAGATCAGCTGACRCCTCAAGCTTTGAAAGAACATTAAAAACAGTGAGTTTTAAAGAGGAGCATTTTAATCTACACCCCTTGATTTTGTTTGAAATATTGCTGTAACTGAACAACGAAATCAAGAACCTAATCAACTTTTTTTAGAGCTAGAAGACAAGTGGCACGAAACGTAGGCAAATTCACATGAAAAAAGAAAAATCAATATGTTCACTTTCAGTTTTAAATCAAATTTGCAAATTCCCCTTTAAAAGAAGTCTACACGTGGTACCTTTATACATTAGAGACCAATTGTGGACATTTCCACTTATCAGCAGCCTTCGTCGTATCAGTGAGACAACATGTAGTGGCTGTGGTCACCTAGCAACACAACATCTCCCTCATTAGTCTGTGTCATGTCAGAGTAGGAGGGTGTAGCACTGCCTGTCCTTGCAGGGCAAAAAGCAGAATCAACCAGCAGTAAACCACCACGCATAACTCACATGACTAAGTGAGGCAGGAATTTATTTGACTTCACATCAGACACCATGGGAGTGATTGAAAATGATTGTGTGTTCATATTATACATATTTATTGACGTCAAACCGAGAGATGGGGTTAGGTGGAGCGGAGAAATGAAATRAGCTTTGACCTTGGGATGTTTTCTMCTTGGCAGGGACCCCCATGCAGCCAGACGGTGGGCTCCAGTCTGATTCATTTGGCGCATGTGTTTCATTAATGTGCTTCACATGTCTCTCTGTGGAGCCCTGGGGGAAGCTATAGATTACAGAKTATCCTGACTTTCAATCAATGACCTACTACAATTCAAGTGTTCTTTGCTCCATCTGTAAAACAAATAAACCTTTGATAATTCAGAACAAAATAGAACTAAACTGTTTCAATGTCTTCAGCTTTAGGGYTAGCTGTATGTGTAAGTCTTACACTTAGAACTGTAATGTAGGTTTTTACCTTTAAAGGGGCAATATCATGTAAAATCAAATTTTTTGAGTTTTATATCATGTTATAATGTTATGC
>NW_013952417.1:1950003-1953650 GCF_001266775.1 Austrofundulus limnaeus | reverse complement strand
GGCCAATTTCAAGGCGTTTAGAAGAGGAAGTGATGAGAAGATAAGTTTATTTTCTATTTAAACATAAAAACAGTGTTTTAATAACAGCTAAATGTGATATAGATACTTTATTATGGTTTAGTATTTAAATGTATGCCTGAGAAACACATAATATTGGTCCTTTAATGTCTGGTTACTGTGTTTCCATAAACTAACAGTTTCCATCACATCATAAAGTTTAAACAGGGTGTTGTCTGACTAAAACTTTTCATTTGCAACGAGTCACAAAGGCTCTGTAGTATTTTACACACCACACCTCATTGTGCTCCCTCTGGACTTTTAGGTATTCACCGTCTGTTGCATAAGATTACAGTTCACAATAAAATTTAAAAAAAAAACTTTGGACTTTAGACCTCTCTTAACTGTTTGCTCATTAAAAAGATAATGAAATTTCATTTTCGATTCTTTTTTTTCCTTTTGGCACACACACAATAACAAAAACCTCTTTAATGTTAGCACTAAATTATTTGTGACATAGAAATAAGTGCTGTTGTCGAGAAAGAAAACAAGCTGAATACATGATGATTTAAGACCGGTCTGTGTCCTCAGGCACCGTAACGGGAAAACGGTAAACTGTCTTGCGTGCAAACGTGACTCCCAAACAGTCTGCTCAAGGGAGGGAGTGCAAGTTGGCAAGTGCCGCAGGAATGCCATTGTTATGCAGGCAAAAAAAAATGTCTGAAAGTTATCTGATATAGAAGACATTATCTTCCTGTGTTGCAATTTTATGCTTTATAACAGGGGTGTCCAAACTTTTTCCCCCAGAGGGCCAAAATGAAAACCTATCTGAGGGCTGCGGGCCAAATGCAGTTATATAATACATGAAATGCAAATACTTTTTAAAGTAAACTCCTTTTATTTTTTATGATGAAGCTAGCAGGYAATGCAGTGGCCCATGTTTACTATTTTTTAAACCGTTCACTTGGAGAAAGCTTAACGTACGCTCGGGCAGCAAAGACTCATGGTACATTTCATAAACTGATAAAATATCAGTATTTGTGGTTTTATAAAGTGTGCAAATCAACWTGTGAGCTGAAATTGAATCTAAAAACAAAATAACTGATTTTCTACTTATAATTCCAGTTGYATTAGCAGGCTGTAGTAATGTACAGCATCTGTAGCATGGCAGGTTTTTAATATTTCGAAGGGGACGTGAAAGGGAAATGTTGAGCAGTAAACAAAGAGCTTGAGTTGACACAGGCTCCGACCCTCCTGCTCTCTTTGTCCTTGTAAGGAGACTCCCGGGGTTTTTCATTTTGACTTAGTCACGCCAAATGTTCACGGAGCTCAGACCCACAGCTGAGGCAGAAAGGCCCGATAGTTAACTTGCCTTTTATTCGTTTAGAGCAGCCAATTTCATTTAATGCTTTAAATCATCTAAATGTGTGTCTTTCCAATAATGTTGAAGCTGCCTAAATGACTCCACTATCTTTAACAAATGACTGGAAAAGCCTTGACATATTGTTGATGGAGAGATGCTTGTGTGCATTTACTTTTCATCTCCCGTTATCACTTAGCAGTTATTGAAAAGCTGTGGTGTTCGTGCAGTAAGTCACAACACAAGTGCTGTGAGAAGCGGAGGATGCGGTTCAGCTGTGAACCCCGGTGAACTCAGTCGGAGTCCTGCGGCAGTCTGGCAGAGTGTTGTGGACACGGCGAAGCACAGCTGCCAGCACTTTTTTTTTAAGAACGAGGTTTCAGGCGCAGAGCAGACTGGCAACCCTGGCACGGGAATACTTCTCTCTAATTAGACAGAGCTCGTTCAGTAGGCCCTGAATGGAAACAAGGCGGAGTTTTGTTGAGAAAGTAACTTTACTATCTGTGTTTGTGTTCCTCCATGTCGACAACCCATAATTCACCATTGATAATCTTAAGTCTCCCACTCATTAAACATATGCTCTGGCATGCAGACATCCTCCTACTGCCTCACCCTATCTTATCCAGCTCCCAAACATGAAACCCCTCGTTTAGTTTTAATCCTCCCCCATATGGCCGACAATGACTCATCTCCACGTGGATCAAACTGTGTCATCATCTCACACTTCTTAAAGAGTTCATTCTTTAATTTGGACCTCAAACTGCCTTTGGAGAAGCATACTTGAGCRCTTGACGTTCATGATGGAAACACTAGGCTAAACCCGCTGGGCTTTGTGAGCAATACATGCTGCAAAGACAGCTAAACCCGTTACTAATTTTGTTTAAGCACAGCTGCTACGTGAAAGATTGATATGGTGAGGCTGGGGGGGGAATCTAAGCTAATCATAGCTTGCAGCTAATCAGTGGGTCTGGTACTTTATTTTTAGCCTCACAGATGTTACGACTCTTTGGATGCTGATGAGATGGTTGGTTTCATTGCCTTGTGGACTGATTGTCATGAGATACTGTCAAGACATTAATGTTCCACAGGGGAGGAATCCTGGGACCATAAYTCGGATGTGTTTGCTTGAGTGAAACGTTGAGGTTGAATTAGCAAAAGATGGGATATTAWATGTCTATTTTTTAAGTGCCATTATGAATCTAAAATTGTGTCGTGCAATATTGRGCAAATGTAAGAAGCAAGTAGAGTTCCTGTTTCTATCATAACATGCAAGGAAATTTGTATTATTGAGGCTTTTCAAAAAAATGTGTCTAATTATTAGAAATTGCAAACATTAGGTTGACTGTTAAAAGCGCAGTGATACAAAATATTAATTTAATTACATAAAGCAGCATTTAAACACAACGAGGGACCATAATGGGTTCCAATGACTAAAATATACATTCACAATGAAACTAGCATTAAAATTAGGGTTGCACAATATATCAAAAATTTATCATCGTGATAATAATTGACATAATGCCAAAAACTGCCTAAACTGCAATAAATGGTTGACTCAAATGCTTGCATTTGCTCACTATATAGACGTGGTGGTTGTATACTAGCAAACAACTGAGCAAGCTTAGTGAGTCACAATGGCTGAGAGCAAGAGAAGTGAGAAAAATGTTAGCGACAAAGAACTTGTGGTTAAAAACAACAACATGACATCTCTGAAGATTTTTAAAATAATTTATTTTAAAGAACCTGATAGAGGAGTTTTTCAGCATCAGAAAATATTTACGAGGACAATTTGCAGCTGTGCCTAGTTGCATATTTTAAAATAAAAAATGTTGGAATAGAAATGATTTATTATTAGTTGTTGGTTTTTCATAAAGACATCAGCAGAGAGACATCAACTGCATACTTAATTTTGTTAATTTATTGCAAGTCATATTGTCATCACAATATGATTGCACATTGCAGGTTTTCCTAAAATCGTGCAGCCCTAAAACAAATACAATGCAGTCTGTTAACTGTATGTGATGGGAATGATTTTCAGCTACTACCACACAAAGCTAAACAATATCTGTAAATAAAATGACTGAGATTGTTAAGGTCAGTTAGTTGTGACGGCCATATTGAATCAAATGTTAATGATTTGAAAATGTACACCGAATTATTACTTTGTGAGAGATTCATTAAAATATGTTCAATGTTTCATGGGATTTTTTTTTTGCTAACTGACAGAAAAAGGAACTCACACACACACACACACACACACACACACACACACACACACACACACACACAC
>NW_013952417.1:1928015-1947787 GCF_001266775.1 Austrofundulus limnaeus | reverse complement strand
TATCAACACAGACTGGCTTCATTCACTTCCTCCACTGCTGTATGCTAAACTAACTAGCAGACACTGCACAGAAAATCTGCGTCATTCAAAACTCCTCCTTCTGTTTGCTGATTGGTCCAGGTAAAATAAACTACAAGCAGACACTGGGCAGAAAATTGACGTTCTGTTCACTGATTGGTTCGGCTAAAATTCTGCCAGCGAAATCCTTGTCTGTGGGAGAAATCCCAGACGGAGCAGTGAAGGGAAACTAGAATTGAGCGGAGCTGCGTCAGAAGGCAAGGGCCAGGCTAGTAGCCATGTGGAGATGCCTAATCGCTTGCTGGTACAAAGCACCAYCCTGGAGCTCAGTCTGCAGTAGGGTTGGGCATAATCTTATCGCGTGCAATTAATCGTCAGAAAAACATTAATCGATTACTTTTTGACACTTGACGATTAATACGATTAATGCCACCAGGCAGACTGACTGGGGATTACTCCRGTCAGTCTGCTTGGTGCTCCTCTCTGCTTCAAATATGACGAACATCAAAAATAAAGTTCTTTAATTTATTTATCTATCAACACAATTTAAAATATGATGTATAGCCTGAAATCTGTCATTTTCACACAATTTGGGACAATTTTTTATAAAGAGCAAATCTTTCCCACTAAATTGGTCATGTGAATACGAAATAAGGGTGTCCAGGGGTTAATCGTCAAATTAATCGTTATCGACTAAATACCACAATTAATCGTGATTAATTTTTTTGCCAATATTGCCGAACCCTAGTCTGCAGCTGAGCTCCCGCCCTACAGAGCACCCCTCCCCCGAAGCATCGTTGTGAAGATGTGCTGAAGTGGGAGTGTAGGAAATAGTAGTAGGTTCTTAAAGAGACAGAGGCCAATTTCAAGGCGTTTRGATAGGCWATGCTTCAAAGTCTAATTTCTTTCTGATAACAACTGAAGGTTACTTGATTGGGGTATAGAAGTGAACTACTGTTTGTGTCTGGAAATTATGTAATACTGCCCCTTTAAAACATGGATGCATTCCAAAAGCATAGATAAAGGTTTGCCATATTCATTTACAGTGCTTCATAWATGCTTACAAACCCATATAGCACAAAGATCATTGTGTACCTTTTATTTATTATTATTTTTTAAGATTGTATTTTGGGTTTTTTTTTCACTGTGATGTTGGTTTAGAGTGCCCAAGAGTCATCAGAGGTCCAGGATGAGCTGAATGAGAAGGTGGACAGACTGAAGGCTGAGCTCGTGGTCTTCAAGAGCCTGATGAGCGACGTAAGTGTTTGTTCAATGTCAGGGTTAAGTCATTGTCACTTCCTTAAGTTTTAAAAYGCTTTCTTCTACAAAACAAAACAAAAAAAGTTGTGTTCCTAACCCAAAGATGTTTGAACTTGTTCCAACATTATCTCAGACTGTTTTCTTAAGAATAATCTGAAGAAAAGTTGCCATTTGCTTCAGTCTACATAGAGGCACACACCCTTCCTTTCCCCCTTGTTAGTATTAAAAGATAAGTAATGCCATAAAGCCTCAAACAAGCAYTGAAAAGAGGATTGAAAAAAGCTCAAATAGCAGCTTCCTTCCTGTTTTGTACGGTCCAGTATTGTTCCATGGCAGGTTTGTTTTTCTGTGAATTATAGTTAATAGAATCCTRCAATAAGCCCACTCACAGCTTGTGCTTGATCAGGGATAAATAAACTCAGACATTATTGTGTGGTATGAGGGTTTTTTTATTCTGTTTATCTTTACTTTAATGTTAAACTTTGGACATTATTCTTTTGTCTTTTCGTTTCATTCATATGTGAATACAGAGACGGGTAAGTAACAAAGAATCAGAAGGTTGCTTAGGAGATAAATGTTACTTAATGCTTTTTAGAAGTTAGTTAGCATGTGTTGTGGCTATGAATGTGTTTGAGTGTAGTGAGTCACCTGTCATTGCACACCAAAGGAAGTCTAGTTTGAGCTTCTACTATAGTTACAACCTATATATAAACAGGATGATGGGGCGAGATAACGACTTATTTCTAGTSGGAGAGCAGGTTATTTAATTTTATTTACTTCTTGTTTTTTTATGTCTTACAGGCTCTAAGACAAAAAAAATAATTTAAAGCAGAGTTTTTGAGAAAAAAACATTGAGATTTCTCTGTACGTCTGTATACCYGCAAAATGGGTGAAAAYCTGTAAATTACGGACAATCCGTAAAAGTTATCATGTATGTCACAGYTAAGAATTCACATAAAAGAGCTATTTTCAGTAGTTGAGATTTAATATATCACTTTTGTAAAGTCAGGAAACTCAAAAAGAGAAAGGCTAAATAATAATTACTATAACAATCATTTGAATAGTTAGCATTAATAAATATAGAATTAATTAATTAAGMATAGAAATTCATTTTTTAAATAATATAAATTCAGGTAAATTATCCCATTCTTCCTAAAAAAATACATACAAATACAATAATATTTTTTTAAATCCAAACTGATCTAAAGAAACATGTAAAGTCCACACATACTTTTGTATGCATATACAACACCTCACAAAAGTGAGTACACTTCTCTCATTTTTGTAAATATTGGCCTACTGTGTCTTTTCATGGAACAACACTGAACATATGACACTTTAATACAATGTAAAGCAGTCAGCTTGAATAACTGTCCCCTCAAAATAACTCAACACACAGCCTTTAATGTGTAAACCTCTGGCAATAAAAGTGAGGGGTGCACATAYACATCTACTGGATATACAGTAAATAGCCTTTAACATACAAAATAAAACTTTATGCATTGCACACAGTACATAGGTCACACAGTGGAAATCATCAATAAATGTCTAACAGATGTGCAGAAAATCAAATAACAGCTCTCYGTGTCTTTGCAGCAAATGTCTGACCTGGACACCAAGATCCAGGAGAAAGCCCGGCGGGTGGACATGGACATCTGCAGGCGTATTGACATCACAGCTAAACTGTGTGATGTAGCACAGCAACGCAACTCAGAAGACATGTCAAAAATGTTCAATGTCAGCCCTGCAAGGTCCATTCCAGATAAGGTGTGTATCTATCCACTTCGGCGCCACKTTGTGTTTTGCAGTATTATTTTTTCAGAAAACCTGACTGTAAATGCTGCAGAAATAAGTAGTCATCTGTGGACTGAGCACTGAGCTCAAATGAAATCAGAGCTACCGGTCGCACATGGTGTGGTAACTGATACTTTAGGCATTAGCTGATCATGCACCTAACTGACCCCCTGTAAAGGTGCAGGCATGCACGCTTGAACATACGTGTACAAACGCAAAAATAGATATGCATATACATGTACAGTAGTCACTTGTACATAAACAGCAACATGAAAAAGTAAACCGCTGATGTGGCATCTTTTCATCTCTCACAAGGTTATTGGTTTGCGTCGTTGTTGTTGTTGGCTGAAGCCCAGGATTATAAATAAACCGAATGCTCCGTGATGCTGTCATGTGTTTCTGTCRTTTATGAAAGTATTGATCTGAAGATACATCTCACATAAAAACCTGATGTCATATTCGACATGTATGCATAAACATGACGCAGGTCATCGGACAAGTTTAAAAATAAATAAAATAAAAAGAATAATTTCTTCACATTATTTATAGAAATGATTCTAGTCTCTAAAAGCTGCAGTCATTTGAGCTTCTTTGTGCGTCTGTGTGTTTTGCAGGGGACCGTAGGATGCTGCAGGAGAAAGGAGCGTAAAGGCGTGTCCGACGAGGAGAATTCGGAGATGGATGCCGAGCCAAGCACTTCGGAGGAGGAGGTTCCCGGGTCGCTCAACATCACGGACGAGATGAAACGCATGCTCAACCAGCTGTAAGTGACACCTCCTTCATCAATACTGCTTTTCTACCAAAGTGAAGTCTCCTGTACTCTCACTCAAACCAAACACGCTGTTACTTCATCTCCCTCTGCTGTTTTGAYGAAGAGTTGCAACTAGCCGAATGCATGCTGTTTCTTTTTCATACAAGGATGTAGGCATTTATTGGCTTTTAAATAGCTACTTAACTAATCATTAAAGCTTCTTCCTCCTTGCATGTGGTCTTTTGCTGATTCTGGTGGCCGTTATACCTTTCCCCCCTCTCTTCTTCTCTCGTCTTTTTCCCTCTCTGTCCCATACAGACATTGTTCAGATAACTCCTTTGTTGCCAGGCGTGAGACGTTTGAAATTGACGACGACTGCGACAGTCTGACGTGGGAGGAAAATGAGGAGACCCTGCTGCTGTGGGAGGATTTCACAAACTACAACGTGCCGTGCACCATCGCCACAAGGACCTGCACAGCTACCTGCCCCAGTGAAGGCAGTGGAGAAGCTGTCGATCCAGTATGAAAAGAAAAAACTTAAGACTGTATTCATTTTTAGACATAAATATATTTAAAAATCCTGGATTAACCCTGCTTAGTCAGAGTGTAAATCATTGCTATGTATGCAGCGTAAGACATAAAGTCATGCATGATGAATGAGGTCTGTCTGTGCTCTCTAAGGATTCCCAGGATGGAAGTCTTGGCAGCCTCATTGATGAAACGGAGTCGATATTTAAGAACCGAGAGCAGAAGTACCAGGAGACCATCGGCCAGATTGAGGTAGATGGATCTGTAAATTATTTTGAAGTAAAAACACAAAACCTGCTTAGTTACAGGTATAATTAAGCAAAAAACACTAAGTCCAGGAACTATTTCAGTTCACTAGTATGTTTAATTACCTTTTAAGGAAATTATCAAATTTTAAACAAGAAACAAAGTCAATCAGATTTTCTTTCCTAGTTTGAACACATGTAGGACTTCTCTAATCCAGGTGCACAAACCATCTAGAAAGAAAAACTTAGTTTATTCAGCTCTCTCCTGCTGTGCTTCCAACAAATCAGTAGGCAGCATTAAACATTAAAAACATTCATGGTTCACAGAGGATAAACTCTGCACACATATTCAACTTTAATTTCTATTTTTATCCATGATCACGGTAAACCTCGTGGCTGCCTGTAGGTCTAATGTCTTGTACTTACCAAGCAACTGAACCGAGATTTGAGAACTGCTAGCTATTCATCCAGCTGACTTCCTTTTCATTCTTTGTTATTTTTTCAGATGGAGCTGGCGACAGCAAAGAGCGACATGAACCGTCACCTCCATGAGTACATGGAGATGTGCAGCATGAAAAGAGGCCTCGACGTGCAGATGGAGACCTGTCGGCGGATGATCAAAGGTGGCAGGAACTCTCCCTCTTTCAGCTCCGTGGCTAGCAGCGACTCAGGGAACACAGACGAGATCCAGGATGAGATCTCGGACAAGGACGCAGAAGCTGAAGTCCCAGTTAGTTGATGGCCGCACAGCTGGGTTTTGACTCCTCGCCTCCCGTTTGCTCATAATAATCAATGAGGTGGGGTTTAAAAGCGTACACAGCTTGACCTGACGGGAGGTGAAACCTAAATCTGAGTCCGTTTGACCAAGTTCTGGTGCAGGTTTAGAACTGGTGCTTTTATACTATTTCTGTTGTTTAGAACGTGGTGGCGGGGGTGTCTTTGCTTTGTAAAAAGATAGGGAAGCAAAAGCAGACACGGAATTGTGCTCTTCCTCCTCGCTGCCTCAATGGATTCTGATGCAGGGCTTTGCATAATTTTCTTGGGGTGGAAAACAAACAAAAAAAGCCTTAATATATATTTAAACAGGCTCAGAAAAGTTTTTCTATCCTATTAAAATCCTTTTTTTCTAAAGGAATTGAATACAGTACATATTGTACTCCTCTATTCACCAAAACGACGACAAAAAATACATACTTCTTTTATTTGTTTCGGAAAAACGTTGGGTCTTGCCCCTCCTCCCCCCACTTGTTTTGTGTTATTTTAGTTCAGGTGTGGTATTTGCAATCCAAATTAAAGTGTTGGGGTTTAAGTGTCTTCTGTCAGGGGGACAAAGAGGAGTAGAAACGAATGGTGTTCCAGTTCTGGCGGTTTCTGAGGGAACTCTGCAGGCTTGCCAAAGTTGACGGAGGAAAGGAGCACAGCCTTTTCATGCATTGGTGCACTACTGAAGTTCTATGCAATTTAGCTGGCCTTATTCTTTTGTACAGGCTGCCACCGTTTGTAGCTTCTCTTACAACCATTAGCCTTTAGTACAGCAGATGTTTTTAGTATGTACGTCTTATTCTCTTACAGTGATCTTTGTTGGGGACGTTACCTGAATCAGTGCCCCAAATATATTATTTTGTGGCGATATGTGTTTGCCAGGTGTTTATTTGCAGCTGGAAGAGTTGATGCAAACCTCACTCATGTCTTATGCTGATAAGTTGTACACATCATTTGAAAAGGCACAGAACCGTCAAAGCTATACTCCCTCCTAACTGTCATGCAAAACCAAAGGTCATATTTTAAAATGCTTCTTATTTTTGGGTCAAAGTGATGTAAAATTTGTTTAATGTATTTTTTTTTTCTAAGCAGTGACTGTCTTGGAAAAGTGGTTTCAGTGTAAGTTTGTTAAATTCTGATTTCACATCATCTCCAGCTGTTCTGAAGGGAACTTTGTTTCAGCCAGATTTCACTTCCTGCTTTGTTTCGTCTGAAAAGGAGCTAGAAATGTCAAGATTGTACATAGACGTTTGAAGGCATGTGATTGTTTTACCCCAGAGGCCTTTTTAGTTTTGTTTTTATATCAGTCTACAGACTGGGAGAATTTATCTGTTCATCACAGAAAATGGTTAAAGCATGAAGACAGCAGTGCTGTTCAAACCATCTCTTCTTTAAGAAAACACAAATGTATGTGCAGTTTGTGACTCAAAGATTAAGTGCTACTTCTATCTTGAAGTTTTTCAGAAGCAGAATGTTGAATTTTTACCCTTTGGCTTTTTTACGCATGCTGATGGAGCAAAAGAAAGGAGCCATGGGGTTATTTTTGTTGTTTGTTTTGTTTTTATAAAGTTTTATTTTGAACTCAAAAACGCTGCAATACAGACTCTGTTGTGTCATTGCATATGTGCAGCAGAAAGTGTGCTTTTCAAAGATTTTACCGACTGTGTTAACTATTAAACTGTGTTGCCATATTAATCGTTTTTAATTCCACAGATAGATTACATTCTTTCCAGATCTTTAGTCTTTTCTTGATGCTAACAGAAAGCTAATTGTTAATACAGACAAAAGTGAAGAACCTCATTTCTGATGAAAATGTCCAACTTTTTCATTAAGTTGATTTAAAACCAGCCTAATAAGAGCCATTCTTTTACTGGTACTGTACTTTGCAGCGGCTGTGTCACATAATTTAATGACTATCATTCAGGAACAGCGGGTCCTCTTGTCTTCTGCAGTCTCCTGACTATCACACTAACCAGCCAACCAACACAAACACATACAGTAACGTGACAAAGATCATGATACTCACTCTGGAAAGCTGTGCAGTCTCAGTGTACATGCCCATTAGTAACTCCTGCAAACTACTTTATCTCCACTTTCCCGTCACTTTAAGCAGGTTCCAGGTGTTCTCAGTGAAAAATGTTTCAGCAACTCATTTTGTTGAATGCAGTTTGGTTTCAGGAACCCCTAAGACCCAAAATTAATAACTGTGCTAAATAACATGTAGCTGTTAAAAATGCAGGGATACGTGGCATGTGTTTACTTTTTGGTTGCTTTACTAAACAAGTTCTCAACCTGACCAACGTAAGGTGTGTGATGGACGTTATGTCCATTAGATCCTAGTGGATGTGAATGTTTCTTATTAAAAAGTGTGTGTGTGTGTGTGTGTGTGTGTGGGGGGGGGGGGGGTTAATACGGGCAGGCTTTTTTTAAACTTGGGGGATGATGGCTTTGTGTTTGTTGTCAACATTTAATTTAACACCATTACTCGCATACATATCGGCTTTTAAAAATCACTGTATCGTTTAATTTTATGATTATGACAAGATGTCACAGCAATTTGTTTTGGCGAAAAGCTGCTTAACTCAATGAGAAACGACTTTATTTTTTAATGCGGCTCACGGGTAGCATCTTTTTTTGTTTTGTTTTTAAGTGGCTGTTTTATTGAAGTTTTTGTTGTCCTCTTTCTTAGTTTTGTATTTTCTTATCATTTGTCTTTACTATTTATACAGTGTATTCATGTTGGTGTTGGGCAGTCTTAGTTTTAAAGGTATGAATGTACTCAACTGATTTGGGGGTAAAATGAAATAAAACGGTGAACTGGATAAAAACAACAAAAAAAGTTAACTTGTCTTTTTTATTTAAAATATTTTCTTCCCCCTCACACATCTTAATGTCCACTGATGAAGGTGAAGCCAGAGCAATAATGTTTCTGCAAGTACAGTAAAAAAAAAAATACCACGATTCAAAGTGTTAACTTTGAATTTTACAGATACTGAGCCTCATCTACAGCGGGGGTGGGCAATGCTGGTCCTCGAGTGCTGCTATCCTGCATGTTTTACTTGTTCCTCTGCTCCAAAACACCCGATTTGAATAAACTGATGATCAACAGGCTCCTAAAGAACTGGAACAGTTAATTCAGTCACTTAATCAGGTGTGTTGGAGCAGAGAAACAAGTAAAACATGCAGGATAGTGCCCCTCAAGGACCAGGATTATCCATCCCTGATCCACAGGTTATTGTTTTTATTTTCAAGTAAAACATAATTTTTTTAATGAAAAAGTACAGAAAACAATTAAATGGTTTTTAAACATTTATTATGAAACTTATTGAAATAAAACCAATTTCATGAAATATCTTGATGTTAAAATGCACAAAAGGTTCTGCATACAAAAAAATATAGACCACACAAATCTTTTCTTTGTGATTTTTTAAAATAATCACAGGTTTATCTTGCTCTAAACTTTTATTTTAGTTATTTTTACTTCATATTGTCCACTTTAGTCACTAAGAAAGTTCATCAAGAAAGTTTGAACCACAAAGAATAACAAAGAGTTGTTTTTCTTTTCTATCAAAAATGTCAGAAACCCCAACAATAAGCAGATGAGGAAAACTAACTTCTGTAAAACAAATTTTAAATTCTTCACCGGATGAAGAGATGTTTGTCCAAATTTTCCATCWGTATCACTTTCACCCTTCCACTTCGAGAAACATGATTCTCTTTGCCACGTTCTCCTCACCATATTTCTCCTGCAGCTTCTGACGAACAGCAGGATCAGATGAGAGCAAAAGACTGTCATCRTGGTGAGTCCAAATCCGTACTGAAACAGAGGAAGGATTCACAAGCAGGTCCAGTGCAGCAGAGAAGTCTCCACTGGTCTTTAACAAGGCTTTGGTCACACTGATCAAGTCCTAAAAAATACAACAAAACAAGGTATTAAAAACAAATTACATTAAATGAATCTACTGCTCCAAGTCGGCCTCACTCACCTGGTTTGTCTGGTTCATCAGTTCTCTGATTCTCTGCTTGTCTTCCTCTAACTGTGCTTGAGTGAGAGAAAATGCGGCACCTTTGTCCACCGYGGGCTGTGAGTTGGACGGAGCAGCTAAACAATCGGCGTAAACAGACTGAGAGTCTTCTTCCTGGGACTCACTGTCGAAAATAAACAGGTGGGCCTTTGCGGTCGCACCGGCAGGCTCAGCAGCAGCGGGCACAGCAGGTGCAGCAGCGGGCACAGCAGGTGCAGCAGCGGGCACGTCTGTGTCTGGGATACAGTCAGCACTCGAGGCCTGAGACTCTGGCAGGTTTCCCTGTGGGTCGGGTCCAGTTTTGGGGTTGGACTGTGCAGAAGTCTGGTCTGCTGTTTCAGAATCTTTTTGAAGATCTGGAGCGTCATCTTCGTCAGACTGTGACATGTAAAAAATCAGAGAAGGGCAATCAATAATTTTTTTGTACGTTGTAAATTGAAAACTATTTTGATTGAATTTATTTAAGGAAAAGGGGCAGAAATCATAAGATTCTTTTCTTCTTCTGCTACCTTTCATTTAATTTGATTGTTTTTGTTGTATGTTGAATTTATGTTGTTTTGTTTATATGAATAAACTTTATTTAAGAATAATGCACTTAATAGCCTACAAACCTTTTCCAAAAGAAAAATATATATTCTAAAGAAGACCACCTTTATTTATCAGCATTGCACCCAAGATGGTCAAAAACGTTTTTATGTAATTTATTACAAAATTGTACAGCATTCATTTAAAAAATACTTTTTTATTAGCAGTATAATATGGTTCAAATTCTCTTTATGTCTTTAAAAGGTACAGATTGTGACACAAGTATTAAAATTTTTACCTCAGAGTCATCTTCAAACTCCTTTGTTGCCACTTCAAGAATCCCCAGCTGCCTTTTCTCTCTTTTCTTCGCTGCCTTTTGTGGCACTGAATTAGATTTACCTTGGAAAAAAAAAGATGTGTTATCCAGCCTGATGGAGCTTTTTTTAAGTTTCTGTAGAGGAAAATGTTTCTACATGAGCAACTCTGTGACAAACCTGCTTGTGGTGTTTTAGAGTTGGTATCTTGTTCACGCTGCTCCGGCTGACTCTCTGCTTCTGATGCCACCTTCTTTCCTCTGGCTCTTTTCGGAGGTGGTGAATCTGTTAGGTTGTCTTGACGAACAGACTTAAGTGGTGATTTAGTTTTCTTAGAGATCTGTGGAGRTGGTGTGGAACGCGCAGTGCAGCTCGAGGATGATCGGAGTTTTTTCGCATAAGGCTCAGGGGATCCAAGCTCGAGCTGCCTGCGAGTTATTCGACGCTGTGGTTGTTCAAGTCTGGGGGAGTCAAACAGCGTTTTGATTAGTTTTTTTGAAGAAGATTTTTGGGGAGTGGACTTGGACTGGACTGGAGGAGAGGCTTCAGGCAAATTTTGTTTCTGTGGAGAGACGGTTGTTTCAGGTTCATCTCTCTCTGGTTCTGTGGTCTCAGCAGTTCTGGAGGGGGTACCTGGCTGTAAGTTTTCTCTTTCAGTTTGAGAGGATTCCAAGTTTTCATCTGCTTGTTCATCTGACTCCTGATTCTGTTCCTCTTCCACTCCGCTAAGATCAGCTGTCTGAGCATCTTTATTTTTAGGTGTGCATCCTGCAGGCTCCGACTCAAGTTCAATCTGTGGAGACACCAAACCTGTTCAGTTCAGTTCTGAACTAAATTCACATTCGCATCTTTAAAACATCTCCTGCATTGTTTGTCTGCAGAAGACACGCTTTGAGCTCTGTGTGCTGCTGCTGCTGTACCTGTGTCGAGTTGGAATCTGCTGAATGTGTCTGAGGAACAACTTCTTCTTCACAGAATGATTTTTCAGCATCACTCTCTTGATTTGCTGCCACCTAAATAYAAAAATATGAAAGCTGATTAGCAATGTGGAGACATTTTAGAGCTGAATTTTTACATTCACACAGTGCATGAAGTTGTAAGAAAATAGTGTTTCAGACGTTATTGTGGTTTTACTTTAAAACTGGCGCTATCTAGTGGTCTTTAGCTTGAGTGTACATGTAAATGACCTGAACTAATGCACTTTATCAAGTCCGTACGGAATACAAAGAAACTGTATCTACGCAGCACCGGGAAAGACTAAATTCAACTTTTCTACACTGCTAGAAATAGGTATAAAACAAAAAGCTTTTTAAAATTAATTTATTTTTATTTGTGTTTTGACTGTAATTTTAACTATGTCCTGTTGTGTCTGTCTCTTGTACAGCACTTTGGTTGGCCTTCCTTGTACTGTTTAAAGTACTTTATAAATAAAAAGTGATGGTAAAGTGGTAAAAAAGAGGATTCTTTAGCTTATCATTTAAATGTGAAAAGGAAGGATTTAAAAGTATGATAAGTCGCCTTTAGGTTGTGTAATGAAAAGAAGATCTGTCCAAAACTGGCCCCACCAAATAAATCAGGTAAATCCAATCAATAGAAAATTTATAATGGGGAAAAAAGTTATAACAAAAATATTGCTTTATTTAGAAAAATCTCATGCAAAAATTGTTTTAAAACAAGTASTATGTGTTGTACACAAAACGCTACAGATAGTTCCTTACCTTTGCTGTTTTATTAGCATCTTCTCTTATTTCCACCTCCTCAATCTCTGATTGTTTAGTTGCGAGAAATTTCTTATATCTGGACTTCATCGACTGCCAGCTGTGACTGGTCACACGCTGTTTCTCCATCTCTTGCCAGTATAGGTTACCCCCAATGTTAAGCTTATTTTTGCGGACAAAAGCCAAAATGTCAGCATCCTCTTCAGGGGTATAGGCAAGTCTGCCTGATAATGAATAGAATGTAAATGCATGAGTGGATAAACTTAAATAATCTCCTAATATCAGACAGACATGAAGATAAAAATGTGTGTGGTATAATGTGATTTAAAGACATTTAAGAAACTTTAAAGATAAATGTAGAAACGGTCATAGCTAAGGCTGTAGGTTACCACAAAGCTAAAATGTAAATGCTTTTTATATTGTCATCAATGCATGTTCCCATACAATGATGAGATTTGTGCTCTGCATTTGACCAATCACGTGTGACACCCATGTAGAGCAACAAGCAGCTATGTWAGCACCCAAATACTTATTCAACCTCTATCTCTTTATCAAAATAATAAGAATAAAGTGAATAGTTACAAAAATTAATTTGGAAAAGGAAAAAAAAGAACTGAGTTTTACAGAGATTTAATTATTCAAAAGAACTTGTTTTGATGATATATTTATATACTGTATATATATATTTGGCAACCTCTGAGAAGACAAGGTTGTGAGCCCACCCTGTGCTCTCTGATGCCCACCAGGTTGGTAACCACTGGTGTAGAACAAGCCTATACTTATAAATATGCAATAAAATAAATATTTTCTGTGTTATAACAATAAAACAGTCTCACTGTCCTTTTGAATAATATAAATATTGTTAATTCATATTTGCAAAAGAGATATTAACAGACAACAAGCAAAAAGAAGAATAAAAGTGTGAGTCCTACAGGTGATTCGGGACTGTAACTGTCACAAAGTGCAAACTCAGTTGTTTACATCGTACCTGCAGCACTGCCTTTGCTTTTGTTTAGTCTAGGAGACTCTTTCTGGATCACTTTAGGAATGAACCTGTAATCTTCTAAATTCAGCTGTTCCTCCTGTTCAACGCAGTCAAGAATATACTGAGTGGACACATACCTAGAATGACATTAAAAGTAGCCAATATTAAAAAAAAGAGCCTAAAACAAATGGACATGCACAACTAGGATCTCTCTGCACAAAATAAGAAAAATACCCTGTATATTTACAATATGTTGCTTCTGTTCCTTCTTTCAACTATGCCTTTGTGAGCATCATCTCTCATCACTTCTGACTGACTAAATTGTACTGTATTAATGTTATCCATTACCATTTCACTCCATCACCTACCAGTGTGCAGCAGATTCAGGAACTGAGCTCTTTTCCTCAGGATCAATCAGCAGAATGGCCCCTGGCTGCTGGACGCGGCACATCACCCCTCCTCCAGCAGTGATGAGAGGCTGGAGCTTTTGTTTGACAGGACCCGGTCGCAGGAAGAAATTCATGGGCTCAGAATCCACAGTCATGAAGAGGACYGGGGAGATAGATGGGGTCGGATCTTGCTGTTTAGATGACATTGTCAAAATACCTGGTGGATGAAAGAAAATAAATAAATTAATTATTTTGTTTTGAGAAGCAGCAGCTCTTCAAATTCATTCATACTATATATCCGAGCAACACCTTTATTACTACACTGTCATAATAAAAACTGCACATGAAAAATAATGGATCTTTTCAAAAATGCTTTATTATTTGAATTAAAGTGCAAACATTATCAACATCATGCAGTCACACTAAWATTGCAAATACAAAAATATATACAAATGTAATTTTTACTTGTCAAACTGGCAGAAGACAATATTTAGTTTCTCATTTAAAGGTCAATCTTTTTTTAATAATTGAGTGATTTGGCTAAATTGAATATGAGGACAATGCAAGTCAGACTGTTCATCACATATCATTTAGCAGGACATTTTTCACAACACACAGGTGCACTTTATTAGGTGAATTATGGTGCATTATTACAGSAGTGCAGAGTTCTATCCTTCATCATCATGCATTATTGTTAAAACTACGTGGCATAAGTTATTATGCCAAATTGTTTTAACGATATTAATGCACGACCATGCAATTTAGTTTAACAAGGAACTGAGTTGCTTAAACATTTTCTTTGAACTGTTGGCGCTTGTTTACACAAATCTCAAGTTAACCTCGTCAATACTTTATAAATGTAAAGAGCTACCCTAATAACCGCAGCTATTTTCAGATTGAACAGGGTAAAGCTAATACTTTTACCAGCTTCTGAAGAGCTCAGATCAGAGAGGGTCCTTATTTGGTCTTTCCGCTGCTTACAGTTAAGTCACATCAACTTTTATGTTCAGTGTAACTCATATAATGAAGTTATGACTAAAATTAAACTGTGGGAAATGTTTTAAAAGCTGTTATCTTGAAATAAACAAAACTAAAACTCTTCTTTCCCGCCCGACAATAACAACAACCCTAACTTCCGGGTAGTTCTTCTTCTTCTTCTTCTTCTAATGGAGTTTGTTAGCGGTTGGCAGGAAACTGAAGGTGCGCATTACCGCCACCTACTGATATGGAGTGGGRTTCAAGATGGTTTAATTTCTATTCTGAAAATGTGAACAGGCATTTCATCAGAAACTGTTGATAAATAACAAAATGAAAGATGTCTCCTTTAAACTGTTACAGAATATATTCTACTAATCAGTTCATGAAGAAATATATTAAAACAATTGACCCCAACTGTAAATTTTGCAAAGAGCACACAAAAACAATTAGTCATTTATTCAGGAAATGTTGAATCACAACGACATTTAAGAAGCAATGTAATAATTTTTATCATTTGTAATATCGACACTAATTTTTCATTAAGGTATGAACACATTATCCACCTGTGATGGACTTGCGACCTGTCCAGGGTGTACCCCGCCCCTCGCACTGTAACTGCTGGATATGGGCACCAGTGACCCACGCAACCCTGAAAAGGAAGAAGCGTGTACAGAAAATGGATGGATGGATGGATGAACACATTATTTTTGGTTTTCATGGAAAGAATTCTAATATAAAAAACCCTAGCAATTAATAATCATAATATTTGGAAAATTCCATTTTCACAAATGTACATTTTTGTCATCTTCACATTTTTTTTCCAGGTTTGATTAAAGAAATCGAATTATATTTATGTACTATCTCTAAAAGTACCAACAAGAAAAGCTATAAACACATTCAAATGTTGTAGCTCTTTGAATGTATTTAATTTATGATGTTTTTTTAATGTACTAAATGTAGAAACCTATCCCCTGGCATATGTTGATTTTGGTTTTGTTGTTCCTTGTTCTTGCTTTGTTGTTCTTTGTTATCCTGTTCTGTTTACATATTTGTAATTATTGACCTGTGCAAAGAATTTATCAATTAAAAAAAGTGTTTATAGACCTACTCAGATTCTGTTAAAKATTTTTGTGATCAGATTATGACTTGTATATGTTTGCTCCATAACTTCCTTAGCAGTGTGTCTATTAAGTTAAACGTTTTCTTGATATTTTCAAACTGTCTCTTCATAAATCTTGTTTCTTATTTCTGGCATTCCATCATAACATGTTTTATTGTTCCATTCTGTTCACAGTGGTCACATTTCCCTGTATTGTGTTTTTGCATTGTAAAGAGTGTGTAATTAAGTCCTGTGTCCAAATCTCAGTTGTTATGTTTTCATCTTTTCTGCTCCTTCTAGCTCATTTCTATTACTGTCCATCTTGCTTTGTTATCTCCCTCCCTCCCATATGTCTTTCTTTTATTATGCTTTTTGTTTCAGATTTACCTGTTTGAACTGTGAAATTAATGTCACATTGATTTGCTTTCTTTCTCATTTTTACTCACCCACATGTGCAATAACAGTTATTAACCCCATCCCTTGTATCTTGAATAATGTATGAAGTTATTTCTATCAAAATATCGGGTCTGCTGTCTTAGAGAACATTTTTTAAACTCAATAAGACCAAACTTGAATGACAACATAATTGTCTTTAGTTGTTTTACTTCTTTCCACACACTGTAATAAGATTGCAATAATTTCTCCTGTATACACCGATAGAACATAAGTGATTCTTGTACCTACTTTTAATAGAAATTCTGATTCTATGAATGTGACTCCCATTTTCTCTGTTTTTTGATGCACCTGTTTCTGAATTTACTGGGAATATTTGTTGGCAGTTGGCAAACCCATTTGTTTATTACTGCCACTAACTAACCCCCTAAGATTAAGTAGAAAGGAAAAACAAACAAAACAAAAAATCCTTTCTATATTCGGCTAATTAAACTAATTTCCTTTCAAATTAAACAATTTTTTGGGTATATGTTGGTTGTGTGAAATCCTGATGTTTTGCCTTGTGATTGCAAAATGCTATTGAATATTGCTATGTTCAGCTGTTTCTGGTTAATTTTGTTTGTTTGTTTGTTTGTTTGTTTGTTTGTTTGTTTGTTTGTTTGTTTGTTTGTTTGTTTGTTTGTTTCTGATTTTGGTTTGTTAAAATGTGTGCATTTTCCTGTTTGCCCATTTTGTATGAAATGTGGTTGAGATCTGAGTCCAATTCTGAGTCAAGTGATGACATTTGCTCCTCTTCTTGTCAGTGTGCATTGCCAATGCAATGCACACTATTGTGATTCGTTTCCCATCCAAGTCATCTCAACTTTGCCATGTTTCTCCTCCTGCAGACTTTGTCCTAGAGCTGCCATTGTAATTTTTATCTGTAAAGCTCCTGTGCTAAATGATGGCTATGCCTTTTGGTACCTGTAAAAGTTGTAGTTTTTGAAATATTAATGTTTCAACTTTATTCCAAATTCGTATAATGGGAGTCAATGGGGCCTTGTAATGGTCCAATACTGCCCCCAGCTGTACTCAACGTGGTACTGTACCATAGTGTTTTTATATTTAATCTCAATAGTTCAGTGTTTACAATACTAACATGATTGTATTTTGATGTTTTACTATAATATTGTCTTAATACTGTTCTATTGTTGTAATATTATGCACTTTAGTGTCAATAATTGTATTGGCAATGTGGCCTCTTTCTGGACACATAAAAACCAACCCCAGCCACCACCTTCTGCCACAGCTCCATTGGTCTAATGGTCTATGTCATGGACTTTCATGTGGGAGATCAGGGTTCAAAACCCAGCTAATGCAACTTWAACAAAAAAATGTCTCTTCAAACTTCATATTGTCAYACAATTACCTTACTTACAARCACCTGCTGACAAGACAGGCACAAGCTGGTAGAGAAAACACATTTGAACTTGGTCAAAGTTCATTCTGCAAGTCCAATGCTGCAGGCAAAGCCATGATACATGGCAATGCACCCTTGTTTTTACATCGTAAAAACCCGTCTAGTTGTAGTTGTTCTTTTTTTTCACTAAAWAACAAATCTTTCAAATTAAGCGCTTTAACAGAAATAAACAAGCACATGGCAAAGATGAACACTGTGCCTGATTAATTATTGCTTGTGGGCTGAGAAAGTGATTCAAAAAATAATATTACTTGTAACAACTGCTAAATGAATAATTTCTCCCAAGAAACGTGATACAGAGAGGAGGAAAAACGGGKTCAGAACCACACAAACAGAGTGCAGGTTGATGCACATCAAAAAGAAGACAAATACAGTAACTAATCGATCTTGTCTGATTGGTCTTTTGTTCCCCAGAGGCTTGAGCTGAAAAATGAGACGGATCACTGTTGCTCTGATTTCAGTGCCTTCTATAAACACAGAACAGCTGCTTAAAGCTGAATCTGGAGTGAAAAAAACACAAACAAAAGCTCTTTTTATAGAGTCCCATGTGATGGAGCTTAGTCAGTGTTAGAGTTGCGAGACCACGAGTAATGACAGGTTTCTGAACAGGCTAAAATTGAAACAAGTCTGATGACATGCATGTGCCTTTTTTTTTTTTTTTGCAGCATCGTGGAAACATGAACTCTGCTTTGACCACAAGGTCCCCATTTCCTCATTTTTTCCAGTATTAAAGAGCCATACAACTTCTTAAAACTTTCCCCATTTTTACATACAGTATACTGCTGAATAGACAAATGTAGCTTTACTTTACATTATAATATTTTTGTATTATACAATTGTATGTTTTATCAGTTTTAAACGTATCAATCTGGACATAGAAAACTATTCCATCATATACAAAATATTACAACTAAAGGATTTTAACACAAGCTTGCAAAGCAGAAACAAGCTGTAGGAAGTARCTGAAGGTAAAAATAGTTCATGTGACAACATGAAGTTCACTTAAGGCTGAAGTGTGTTGGGCGTTTAGGACAGGCAGAGACTTTGCTGATGGAAAGCATCCTGTGCACTGAGACAAGACTGGCCAGGACGTGTTAAGGGTCAGGATCAGAGAACTGAACACAAGTGGAGGAAAGAAAACCACAAACAAAAGTGTAAAATGTGCAAATAAGAAAATAWAAAACTGGATAAGCAAGTTGGCCTGTAAAAACTCTGATTTCAGATATGTAATTTTTACATTTTTGAATAATAAAATAAAAAATAAATAAAAAAAATCATCTCAGTTACTCAAACAGCGAAGTGATAAAACGGCTGTGCCACAAACTTAACTTAAAATGTTGAGAAGACATCAAATAATGATTGTGCAAGGTTTTGATTTCACCTGGAAGTTTGCTGCAGTCGTTTCTCAGATGTGTTATTATGCAAATCGGAAATGCGGGCATGCAGTTATTGTAAACAAAGCACCTTTTATCTGCATACTTTTTTCAACAAATCTGAGCGTAAATACATACTGATACATCAAAATTGTTCACCCTTTCTGAGAGACTTGAAAGAGCTGCAGTTCTCTTTACTTTTTAAATTTCTCTAAATATTTGTTTTGTTTACAGGGTGAAGGAACTTTGATTAAAGCAGACGGATATTGATTAAATCTGACGTAAAACTTAAAATCTAATAAATATTCTCCAGTGTTTGAAAATTCTAATAACAATTGTTCATTAAGGGCAATTTCTCTTCATTAGTTGAAACAGTGCGGTTCTGGAAATAAATGATGTTTTTCACTGCATCATCCTCCTGGCCCTCACAGTCCAAACAGCTACATTATTGTTTCTGGCCTCTGTTGTTCCTCTCCCTCCTCAGTTAAACCAGCTGAAACAATAAAAACAACCACGAAGGAGCTACAACTCCTTCACTTCGAAATATGTTTTAATACAATTTGTCATAATTAGATGGATGAAGAGATTCTTTAAGCCGCCCTGAAACAATGGGCTAATTCCTGATTTTTTTTTTTTCCTGATGTGCTGAAACCAGGGAATGTTTCTGTCAGAAACAGCAGCGGTGGGGATGATGTTAGGTCAGCCCACCTCAGCTGACGGCTGGGGTTGCTTTAACTCAGGAAAATCYCCACAGATGGGAGGCCTGAAGGCTCAGGCAGCAGAGGGAGATGTTGCATCGTTTTACTKAGCAACAAAATCCCAGGTCAGCAAAAGTTTTCTTTTAGTCTGCAGAACAAACTCATCCAGAGGCAGTTTTTGTGGATTTACTATAATTTCACTTCTTTTATATTCCACGTATTGCCTTTCTCCTGCAGAATAAATCAAATATATACAGGAATGTTCCTTATCTGCTAAAACCAATGCAGATGAACTTCMCTTCAGGTCATTTTGATCAAGATTTCAATGTTTTTGTTTTTGATTTCAACCAAATCTGCTTTTTGCAGGAGAACCTGGTTTCTCTGAGCCACTACAAATAGGTTAGAAAAGTTCTTTAGATGAATTAATTTACAATACTTGGCTGGACTTTATATATATA
>NW_013952417.1:1923755-1925985 GCF_001266775.1 Austrofundulus limnaeus | reverse complement strand
TCTTCACTTAAAAAAAATCACAGACGATGAAGAAATAAATAAACTAATATTTGGTTTCGTTTTCTACTGAAGTGACAGAAGAAAAAAAAAGCTGAAGTGCATCGGCATAAGATGCCTTGAGTGCAGACTCCTGCATGGTTGTGGTTCTGGTAAAAATTAGTTGTTTAAGTTGCTGTGATTTCAGTAAACTTCTCATATTTAGCTTTGTGCAACGAGTTGCAGTGGTGAATTATGTTAAAATCCTTCATGGCAGACAGCGTCTCTAAGCAGACTAAACAAATTCTGTAAACAGATAGTCTACCTCCTAGTCCATTCTGATAAATAAGCAAACTTGTCAACCATGGCAGCATTATTCTGTAGGGAAGATTTTAAAATGATGAGGACTGAAAATTAGGAGAGAGAGGAGCCTAAATACATAAAACTTAAAAATTAATCTCCTGGTGCATCTCAGTAATCCAGGTGGGAACAAAAAATAAAATTAAAAAGTAGGTTCAATGTTTGGATTTTTCTTTAATAAAACCCATTCAGAGGACCTACTTATTTCTGTAAAATTTAAATAAATCATTTTGTAAGTACTCGGCATCAAAAGCACAAAAAGAAAYGAATTTATAGCTGAGTCCAATTAATGTGAGCCACTAAATGCAGCACAGAAAAATAACTTTTTTTCTTTAATGATGCCATATAATCAAAATAATGAGCTGTCAGACTACATACTGTATAAGCATCAAAGCCAAACTACATAGTACATAAAGTAAGAAGTATAAAGTAAAAAAACAAGTAGCTTTAACATTAGATTAACAGAACAATGCACTGAAATATATTGTCACATGACAGGTGTAGTACGTCAGAACTGAAGCTTGAACAATCAGGTATAACACAGTGGTAGGAGTAAAAATTCCTTTCAGATACTAAAACAAAAGAAGAAAAAAAAAACACAGTAAAGCTGCCATTTCTCAARGAGCCGAAACAAAAATAAAACTTCCTTGCATAAATCACTGAAGCTATGTTTGGACTTATGCTGTGTTGAGAGACAACAAAAGAAGAAACCCACTTTCTGAATATGATTTGGCAGATCAGCTCAGGAATCTTGGCAGCGTTCAGTCAGAGGAGGCCGGCTCCGACAAAGTAAGGATGTGCTGACTCAACAATAAATAACACGTTTAATCACAATCACCGACAGCCATCCAAAGYGACCGCGCAGCTCCAGGCCAGAAAACCCCCCACAACCCTCTGCCAATTCAGAGAAGTTATTTTTAGTCCCAAAGCTTCTCCTTCCTCTGGCCTCCTGTCCTGCAGGAGCTTCTCTGAACTCTTCCAACGACTCACTCATCCTGAACAGACCTACTGGTTCTCATCCTGACACCCTGAGAACTTATGAGAACACGATTATCTACTGAAAACTGGTTCACTCTTCGATTCTAGTATTTTTACTTGGTTACAAGAGGGAAATCCTTAAAATGTAAAGCAAAAATAAAAAATAAAAATAAAAAAATAAAAAATCCTGATTTGTTCAAGTTAGTTAATAAACCACTACACTGTCCAGAACAACAAACAGAACCGTATGCAGGGCCATTTTAACCCTTGTATGCATAAGTGGGGTCAAAAATGACCCCGGGGGTTGTTATTCTTAAAAATCTCTGAAATCAAAAGGTTTTACACTTCTATRTTACAGGTATTCCTAAAAAAAACGGTTTGTGACCTGAAGCCATTTGAATTTTTAAAAATGTTTTCATACATTTTAAGAAATTGCAGTTTTTGTGTCACTACCCCACTTTTTCATAAGTGGGGTCAAAAATGACCCCAAGCATTTCCCCCTGAATCTCAAGGGTTTGCTTTGGGAACTTTTGATTTTTACCAACTGTGACTGTCAAGTCACATTTTCTGTCCCACTTACACATCTGATGCCTGCAGTTTTACCACCAGGAGGTGAGTTTGACGCTGCAGAATACATGTACGTATTACTGAACTGAATGATAYTTTATTGATCCCATGAAGGGAAATTACAGATTTAAAGATTCATTTATCAACTCCATGACTTTTCTGTGCTRGAGTATCATGTTGGTCAACAAAGTATACTCTAGATCAGTGGTTCCCAAACTTTTTATCTTCTGACCCACAAAATATCCATGGCCACAATTTGTGACCCCAAATATTACTGGTCTGAGTACACAAATGTTGTTAATAACCCTAAAAACACAGGCTTTTTGACAATCTAACCAGCTTGTACACA
>NW_013952417.1:1907301-1922944 GCF_001266775.1 Austrofundulus limnaeus | reverse complement strand
GCTGTTTATATCTCCATGGTCATGGGTCGCCACTGCAGGCAGCCGCCATCTTGCACCGCCATCTTGTCTACAAAGGCTAGACTAGTTTTTGGTTCAGGTTAGTGTTAGCTATACTACTGATAAATACAAAGTTCTCAGTTTGATACAAGTACAAGGATGTGTGTGTACACGTCTGTGCCTTTACTTACATTTAAATGCACAGACATTTACTTATATACATAATGATTTATAATTTTGTGTCATTCAAACATTGTCTGTTTTATGTTTTTTCATCTAGACCATCATGGCCACTTGAAGGCAGCTAGGATACTCAAAGAAATTGCTCGATATGATCGTGACTGAATGGGATGAAGAGCCCATCGGTGGGATTGACTCAGGGTCTGACATCTCGGGATACAGGATTTTGTCCACCTGGACATGTTAGGCTGTCCGGGAACCAACCTGCCCTTCCGAACAAGATCAGTTAGACGCGGAGGAGTCCTCTGAGTACTTCAAAGAGGAAAATGATATTGTGTCTAACGGAATAAGCCATACTAACAATAATTTTTGAAGATTATTGATGTTATTTCTTGTGAAAAAATGTTATAAAAAGTTATGAAAAAGGCATGTTGAATGTAAAATTAGTCTTTTGTTGATCCAAATATAATAAATGTAATCACCTTTAACTACAATGAAAGACATCTTTTAAATTCACTGCAAAAAACATTCTAATTGGGGTCATTTTTGACCCCACTTATGGAAGAGTATAGGTACTGGTCGTYCATGCATCCTGGGGTTAAACTGGCCTACTCAGATATAATATACATACTTAAGTAAAATAGAATTACACTAGAAGGATAATTTGGTCACACTTGACCACCACACCATCACTTTAATGCCTGTTCTACCTTCCTTTGGAGGCTAAAAATCCTAACCACTTTTTAAACAATGCTGTCTTAAAGCACATTCAAACTGCTTTATTATTTGTAAATGCATTTGTAAAATTATTCTTACTGTCTGCACCTCACTCTGAGTRTTACACAAACTCAACTTCATATAAATGCAAAAATTAAAAGTACTTTAAGGCATTTCTCCTSTGTCCTCTTTGTGACTTCTCATCCTATTACGACTCAGCTCGGTTTACGAAGTTTCAGTCTTGCTGTTTATGGTACAGATCATTACCAGTATTGTTCATGTTTTCCAAAACCTATAATGTAGACTCTTTTTATGAATCACAAGATGACAAAACGTTGGCATATAACACCCTGAAGGTGGCAAATGTGACCCCCTAACATTTAAGTTAATTTTTTAACTTCCATGGCATCATAGATGTTGTTTAAAAAAACCTTCTGATTAACAACTACAATCAAATATATATAGAAATGTCACATATGTTGATGTTTTCTTAGTTTTTCTAATTATTATTACTTTTTTTATTCTCGTGTTGTCCTCTAGGTCACAGTGTACAGCTCCTCCCACTTGTCTTCTATTATTAATTAGCACACCCCATCTTCTTTTATACTCCTCAAATGTTTTCAAACTGTCYTCATATGTTCATATACTGTTTATTGTGTTCTTCTTTGCCTTTTTGTAATTAAAAGGTCTTGATAAAATCTTAAAACTGCCTCCTTCATGCCTGGATTAAGGTCCTCACATCTCATCTCATGAGGATAAAATAAATATGAAGCCATTTCAAGAATAAAATTTCTAATTGTTTAGCAGACATCAGCATTTGATCAATCAAAAGAAGACTTAATAATCATTTATTCAAACTAAATGAGCTGGGTGTCTTATTTGCTTAAGTTATTCTAACACGTACATAGCTCACATTAAAAAGTTGTATCTTCTTGGGCAACTTTCCACACATAATGTTTTTGGTGTGAGTTAGAACAACAACATGACCAGTGAGAACTGAACCTGTGCCATCTGTGGGGACTGACCTGATGTTTCAGTGGGTTAAAGTGTAACGTCCCGAGTTTAAAAGTGACTCTGACCTTGTCTTTGCACGCAATCTCATCCATAACCTGTCCTAATGCCTAAACTGTCTGTCAAATGTTTTAAGGGTCTGAAAAAAAAACCATAAGCGTTAAAAAAAAAAGAGCTGGATCTTCCTCCGAACAGAAACTAAAGCAGCATTTTCAACAAACCTTTAAAGAGTAAACCCACTTCCCCTCCTGCTGATTTAATTTATATCCACAGACTCCAGGCTTCCGGTGAGTTCATTAGAGTTCAGATGTTGCAATCGCGCCAGCAGGGTGTGCGTGTGTGTGTGTGTGTGTGTGTGAGTATTTGCTAACAGACGCGGAGGACAGCTGATGTCATGACTGCAAAACTAGATTTCCAAGCGTCTGAGTGACTGGCATGCCTGAGGTGGAGATATTATTGGAGAACAGCTTTGTTTTTGTTTTTTAATCACTTATAGTGGCAGCACACTCAATAAAAAAATGAAAATAAAAAAAAAACAACAAACTTCAAGTAAAAAAGTTACAAAACAATTTATTTACAATGAATTTCTTCTTCTTTATCCCTCATTGGTCTCAATCCAGCCTGTTTGTCTGCTCGGCCCTCCGCAGACACAAACACTTTCACAGTACAAATTAGAACTCAACCAATTTTGCTGAATCTGGAATAAAACTAAGGCTCAAAGGCGAGTTCAGCTGAACAATTTTATACAAACAGAAACAAAAGAGTTGATTACATATCATACATTTATATGTATAATATATACTGTATATTAAAAAAAACAATCAGTTCAAAAGAGCTAAACATCAGATCATACAGGAAAAGTACGACAAATGCAGCTTTGATTGTCATTGACGAGATAACTCGGACATTTGTGCTTTTTTTTTTGGCTCCACACTTTCTCACAGTTTTCTCACAAGTGTGTGAGACTAGAATAAGTTACGAGGCACTAATCTGATTTCTGTTTTGGAAGTTAAGCTGATTAAAACGAGATAACACCGTCACCTTGATCCTGAAACAGTAAAAACGAGTGTGCATAGTTTTGTGCGTGTTTACGGCGGTACTGATGCACGTACACACTGCTGCTGCCTGTAATGAAATGTTTTGATAAGCTGCWCAAGAAAAGAACAAAAAACAAGACTGCATAGGACATGGTGTGAAATAWATTTCTAAGGCACGTAAAGCTGCCTGTGTTGAAGCATCTGTCATTTTACATTGGATAGYTYCCTCTTTTTCATCTAGTCATCAGTCTTCCTTATTGTTGGAGCTAATTTCACATTTAAGTTGACAACTCATAACGTATAGTCCAGCTGACTGTGCATCACAACTCATAAACATGCAGACTGTCTAGAAAACCAGTTCTGTATTTCTTTTCTTGATTTTTCTCTTGGTTCTTCCCTCATCTTATTCTCAGTTTCACTCACTCAGACTTTCTGGATGAATTTCTCTTTACACAGACAACCAGTGCTCATTTAATCAATTCCCCTCAATTCACGTCTTTGAACTTTTCTCTTCTTCTTCTTCTTCTTCTTTTTTTTTTGTTTCTTCACGTTTCTGCACTTGTCCTCTTTTCAGTTCTAATACAAGTCCTTCATGATCTCCTGCAGCAGGGGGTGCAAGAACATGTCCAMCTCGGTCTTCTTCAGCAGCTCGATGAGGTGGACGTGGTCGGTGACGATCTGACGCAGGTCCGTCATCTTCTGGAGCAGCTTGGCGAACAGCTGCAGGGAGTCCGGGTGGCTCAGCTTCAGCTGCAGCTCCAGCGAATGAAGCACGGTCTCCTGGAGCTGCTCGATGGGCTTCACGTTCAGCAGGCCGGGTCGGTCTGAACAGGATCCAGAGACAGAAGGGAGAAATCAGCAACACTCAGGTTTGGGGTTCAAAGTGATATAATAAAAGAACAAAGCAATTTGAGTCAAAGGAGCAAAGCTAGTGAGGAAATTTTACAGAACAGAATATTCCTTTTTTCTAACTTTTTTTTTTGTAGCTGATCTGCATTATTGCCATTCCCACAAGCCTGCTTATCTTCACTTCAAGCTATATTCATTAATAGAAGTTAATATTTGACCTCAGAGTTCAGTTTTAATCTTCAAAGCCAGGCTTTTTATCAAGCAGGTTCACGCTAATGCCCCTGCTGGACATACGTCCTTCAGACGTGTGAGATGACGTCATTTCAGACTCGAAACATTTACATTTCATCACCTTTGCTTCTAAGAAACTCAGAGTGAGGACGGCGCCCGACATTCTGACGCCTCCTCCCACCTGTACTCTTCTTTTTACTATAAATCCTTTCAAATAGGGTAGAAATGTGCAGAAACAGGAGCTGAGTGATATCAAATGGACACGTGGTCGTCTGTGAAACTTCAGCTTGCTTGTTTTTATTTTTTTCTCTGTCACGAACAGGCTGCTAAGCTGTCGTTGATTCTCGCATCATGTGAAGCAGCGGCTTCCTATTGTTTCCACATAAAACCAAATGTTTCTCATGTATCCATTTATAAATGGTTCAAGGTAGAACACAAAGACTTGATGTTTCTGTATATTCACACCAATCTGCACTCATATCTTTCCCATTTATTCTAAAAAACAATTAAATTCAACAATTTAATTAACAATAATCACATTTCTGTGTATAAATTTCCCTTAAGATGAGTAAACAAGTCTGACACGTGTTAAACTGAGAAGAAGGATGCGAGTTCTTGGGTTTTTTTTTCAATATAAACCCGTAAGGGGACAGGTAGAGGTTAGCTCAGCTTCGTAGAAAACTGTAAGCGTAAAAAGGACATGGTGTTAGTGGTTTTACTGGGGGCGGTTTGATTGTGCCTTTGTTGTTTCAGGTCACAGCAAAGTTCAAAAGTTTTCACGTTTTTTCAGTCTTTAGTCAAACCTCAGCTAATCAGGATGAAACGAAACCTTGAACAGAACGAATTCTCAAATGTAGACGTAATAAATCATCCAAATAATCACACAAAATGCAGGTCAGTAAGACCCCATTTAATGACACCTGCCAAACACTCACCCCCGCTGAGAATAATAACAGCCAGGAAGAGCGCCATGTCGCTGTCGTCCAGCTCCAGCAGGTTAAACTTGACAGARAACTCAAACTTTGGTTCCATCATTTGACAAAAAGGCTTTCGGAGACTCTTGAGGAACTCCCGCGTCATAAAAATCTGTCCGTAAGAGATCAGGGTGCCGTCTTTGTTCATCAGAGGCGACATCATAATGATTAAGACTTCGATCACACCGTACTTCAGCAATGTTACCTGAAAAAAATAAAAATAAAATACAGGGATAATTATGATGATGATTTTGTTTAAAAAATGGAACTTGCGAATTATTCATATTTTACAACAAATGTGAAAAACGGTGATGTTTGGATGAAGTGCTGCTGATTCTCACTTGATCGTTGAGGTCCAGATCGATGAAACCCGGGATACTCTTTGCAAACTCTGTCACTTCTCTCACTGCTTCTGCAGAGCGTGACTGACAGCTGTGGAAGAACCGCAGCTCGACCATGTCGGGTGTTTGTCCAATGAAGTTTGTTCCCAAAGCGCCGCAGTCTGACCCTGAGTGAGCTCCTGGGATTCCTGAAACTGTGGAAAAAAGGTTTTAAAAGATCCAAAAAGAGGTGAATAACACAAAGAAGCAAACAAACTCTCTGTTGAAAACGTTTAAATTGCCAGATAATAAATTCCAAATTCTGTATGTAGTTTCACGACAAAGCAAAAGTAAAATAAAATAAAATAAACATGTACATTTGCTAAGTTTGAAAAAGCCACGAGAATGTGTAAATCTCTTTCTAAATCCTAGTCATTTGAATTCCTCTATATGATTTCTACTCCTTTCTTTGGCCACAAATCAGTGTAATTAATACACTATTTCTATAGTTCAAAGCCCATGAATGTATTTTCAATATCCTGATTGTGCAAAAGTCTTCAGTCATCTGTCATTTCTTAGTATTTTGTTTCAAATGAGCCAGATTTTCTAGTAATCATGCTTCTGATCAACAGTTCTTCAAGGCTTTCTTTAAACTTTAGCTGCTTTTTTTCTCTCCCAGTTTTAGTTTAGTATCTGAACATGACAGTGGACTMTGAAGTCTGTTTGAAAACTGTGATGAACAAGAAGAAAATGTATTGTATAATATTTGTGATTCACGTCATTTGTTTCATTGAAATCTTCTTTTCTTTACTTCTTTTTAATACAAAGATTAGTGCTGTAATCTGGAAATACTTACGTCCGTGCCCGGATGTAACTGTGGAGATCTGCTGCTGCTGCTGCTGGTGGTCTGTGGTGGGTATCTGCCTACAGTTAATAAACTGTTCTCCTTCCATTAAAGACTTCATGTCATGAATGACAAAAGGCTGCAGGAAGAGAAAGTGTTTAGAATTATGCAGAAAAAATAAAATGGTTAGTCATTTAGCCCTAACCCTAACATTTTATGGATACGTATCTCTGAGGGCTGAGCTCTAGATGAAACCAAACACACCTTGTCTGTACACTTTGGTCATGGCTCATGACTGCCTGCAGGAGCACACATCACACATCTTATACAGGAAAAAAWAATAATCCGAAGGTTGAGGCAGGCTAAAACATGACATTTTAGTTCATGGAGCTTAACAAAGCTTATATTTTAGTAAAACACTGRGAAAGACGTGTACCAGCCTGAAACAATTTATGAGCATAAAAAACTGTGTGGACTTTYCTTCATTTAGAACTTGTACTTAGTTCTGAAAAAGTTGAAATTATTAAAAATAAGAACATTTAGACAATTCTGCAGACGGACTGGGTCAAACTCTTTGTTCATTGCTTGCCTTTAACATCAGGAGAATTTCTGCAGATGTGTGCTCACATCTGGAAAAATGAGGGTGAGCGCTCGATGAAGCGTGGCAGGACATAATGTCAAAAAGCACACGGTTTCTTTTGTTGTGGGTCAGTTAAAGTGGATGAGGCGCCTCGAGGAGGCTTTTCAGGGAATCAGCTGTTATCGAGGTGCACTCTCAATCAAAACTAAATGTTTCAGAAAAATATGCTGCTGTTGTAAATGGTACTGAATGCTTTTCAAGTCCCTCTGGACCCCAAAGTGCTTTACACCAACAGAYATTCACCCATTCACACACTGATGATGGCAAACTACACTGTAGCCACAGCTGCCCTGGGGCGCACTGACAGAAGTGAGGCTGCMATGCASCAGYGCCACCGGACCCTCTGACCACCATCAGTAGGCAAGGTGGGTGAAGTGTCTTGCCCAAGGACACAACAACTGAGACGGCTGGACGGGGGATCGAACCAGCGACCTCCCGGTTCAAGAACARCTCACCTAACCACTCCGCCACAGCYGCTGTTTTGAMACATTATTTTACCTTCCAGTGATTTTACAGGTAGGTTTGGTATCTTAAAGTTTTTACCGTTTAAAGTCTATGATGCATCTGTAAAAACAGCTCATGCATTTTATGAACACAATTTCTTCTTTTACAAATGACAAATTATGAACAAACATAACAAGCAGAAAAATGGGCAGGAAAAAGGAGGGGGGGGGTTTCAAACATTTTTCCAAAATAATGTGTAAAGTATCAATTGAACAAAAATGATCATTGGCTTTTTTGAAGTTTTATGTTCTGAGAAAAAAAAGATTCTTCCTTTTATCCTCTCTGTTATCACAGACCAACTCATATCAAGGCCTTGCATGTTAAAAAATGTAAATATTCTACAAAAAAACAACAACAATAATTGACTCCCAATTTGTTTTAGGAGGTACACCGTGATTTGGTAAATAACCAAGGAGTGCCTCAAACAAAGAGATGATTCAGTGTCATTTGGTTCCTATCTCTGCTTCAAACAGTCAAAACAAGAAAAGTGAGGAGATGAAGAGCAACCTTGAACCGGTCACACACACACACACACACACACACACACACACACACACACACACACACACACACACACACACAATAAAGCTGAATAAAAGAATTCACTTCCAATGATAGACTGCCATAAATGTTACACACTCAGATTTAAAAGGTGAGCTACAAAAGCAGTAAAAGTCAGCATAAAATATTAAAATCAGATTTTATCTGCTTCTTTTTTTATTAATAATTCAGTTTCTTAGTGTACTTGGATKTAAACTTGTTAAATAAAATTTGTGTTTGGCGTTTTTCAAAGATTAAAAGCAACAACAGAAAAAATCAGGTAAGCCAAAATTTATTAAGCCATCAAGAATATTTATAATATAAAATGTTTCCCAGTTAAAAACAAATCAAATTTAAAAACTATTCTGATTCTTTTCAAAGCGATCAACCTGATCCAAGCAAAAGAAAAAAAAAGCCAGGAACTGACTTCACATTTCTACAATGTGAAGATAATCAGGGGCTTTTTAATTACGCCAAATTTAAAAAAAACTGTTATAGTAATATAAGCAAGAAGAAATGAATAGCTTAAATCTCTGACACCAGTATACTTTATTTCGAATGGTTCTCAAGAGGAAACAGTTTTGAACCAGCTGTTTGGAATGGCACATCCAGAAAGATTGATTGATTAAAGAAAATCCAAACCTAAAATTCCTGAGCGGATCAAACAAACCTAAAGAGCCAAGTGACTGCCTGAAATATCAAACCACTCAAGTGCGAAAACACAGAAATGGTTCTCTTTCCTGCCGACACATTTTCTCCTTATGGATGCACCATTTTCCAAATGTTCTGAAGAATGAGTTTAAGAGGCAGCATCGAAGCCGCTGCAGGACAGAGCACTAAAGAATCCTCCACTTTTCACAGCTCAGTCACTGTAATCTGAGATTTTTTTCCCCCAACAGTCAAGGAACGAAGAAACCAGTTGATCCACTTTTCCTGTTCGAGCAGCGATGATGGCGTGAAAAGACCTCATTTGCACAGAACTAAATGTTGTGACAAGAGGACAGCACTAGTAAAAAAGCTTCCCTCTACATGAATCAATAAAAAAATGTAGTTTATGGATTTATTTGAAGTCAAACAACTATTTTAAAGTTGAAAATCTTATAATGCTTCTATATGACCCTTAAAAAAACAAAAGTCAAATGTCGGCTGTACATCGCATTCACATGGGGCAGATAGAAAAGCACAACTGGTTCAGCAGCCCTGACTGGGGCAAGACAAGAATGTACCGTAAATGTCAATAAATCTAAAGATAACTGATGCCAGATACTTACAATCATAACCATGCAGGGAGGAAAGGGTTCAAGTGGAGGTCTAATATTAAACCCTCAAATTCTATCCAATTATACCTTTAATTAGAATAACTGACTAATCAATGTTTCTGCCCAACATTTAAACAAGAATCACTGACAGTGAAGTGGAACTCAGGCAGCACTCCTTACCACTTTTTCTCCTGTCTTCCCAGAGAGGATGGCCCTGGCCTTGGCCTTGGTAAGGGGGAAATATTTTAGATAGGCTTCGTACAGATGCCGGGCCAGAGCCCTCAGATCTGCTGCCTCCGGGTGCAAATGCTCCATGTCAGACGAGAATTCGGCCAGTAGTTTCTCCTTCTCCGCCTGGGGCATCCGGCCAAAACGAATGGCTGGGAAAGGAAACAGAAATGTAGGTTGAGGCACTGAGGCAAATTCAAAACTTCAGACTCAAAACTAATACACAATCCAGTACAGGTTATGTCTACGATTTTAACTGGTGGACATTTAAGTAACAAAAAAAAAACTGAGTCACAAATAGAAAAACCTCTAATACCATGTGCTCTAATACTCCGAAAAATAAATGAACAAAAGCCGACCTATAAACCTTTTTATCGTCACGAGTCAAAATCTTAGAAACAACAATTAAAACTTTTTTTTCTCTTTAGATTTGATTCCTGTAAGGAAAAGACAAGCGAAACTTGGCCCCACATTGTTTCATCACATGACAGTCGGCCTGTGGCTCCATCTTCTTCCTTCTTCTGACCAGTTAGCCAGATGTAAAATGTTGACATTATCCAAATCAAAGCTAACGCTAACATCTGTATCATTTATGCTCAGTCTGAAACTGCACTCAATCAAAAATTGTAAGGGTGTTTTGTTCAGTTTTCTGACAGATGCTTAACTTATCRTTAGACAGAACGGCTAATGTCCACAAAATGACCTTCTGTCTAAAGATAACGAGTAGTWAAAGCAAATAAAATAGAAATAGAGTAAAACATTGCATCAGACGGGTGACATGTTTGTGCTTTTTTCCCCCTATTTGTCATAAACTGTCCACGCCAACTTACAGCATCACAAACAGGCCGGTCGTTATCACATTTAATCACACAAAAGATGTTTTTGTAACAAAAYGGAAAAGCAGATTTCTGAAGAGGCTGCACCCCTGGCAGAGGCAAATGATCAAACTCCCACAAACGAGTCTCAGGGAAAACGTCAGCGAGAGGTCGGATCTCCTTTTACCAACGCATGATGAATGGTCCCGTTGAGTGTTTACGAGGCGTGTCTCGTGACGCATTACAATTATTCCTTCACCTTGATAATGCCTCGTTTCCACGGCTCAGTGAAAAACTATCTCATTTCTCCTCTCCTTTCCTTCCTTTGCAGCTGGGAATAATACACTGAACGCTTGCAAATCCATGTGCGGAACAAAGAAGGCCAGATTGATTTCATTTACAAAAGAGTGCTGTTTTTTTTCCCCTTTTGTTATGGAAATATCTAGATTAGCTCATTTAAAATTTAGGTGGGTTTGTTGGAACCAAATTTTTATTACAGTATTCAAAGCTTGACAAAGTCTTTTTATTAAATTTTTTATTACATAAATCTGCTTACAGAATCCAATTTTCGCCATGACGTAGTCAAAAAGTCTCATAATGGTGGAAATCATTAATAAACCCTCGCCTCCATTCAAACATTCGCCCTGTTTTTACTGCAACTTTCTGTGATTGTGTAACTCTGTTTGATGAATGCACACGTTGAGCAAATTAATACAAACTAAAGTGGTTCTGCCACTCGTTGGGCAAAGAGCCCGCAGCAGTGACACAGCATGTTTGAAGCGATCTGTTAAACTCTGAGACGTCAATCATTGATAAATTAAAAACCCAAACAGCGCACATTTTCAAAGCACCGACTGTAAACCAAAGGGACACGAGGGAGTGTGGAGGTGGGGAGAGAGAAGGAGAGATAAACAAACCAATTAAGACTCAATTCTGACAGTAAATGTGCCGAATTTCTGCTGACAAATCTGTGTTTGATAAAATGTATTTTTCACAGAGTCCCTGTTTTTGTTTTTATGAGGGCAGATTCTGAACGGAGAGCTTGAACTTGAAACTCTCTGGTCAAGAAGCAGCTTTATTTCAACTTTTATTGTTCCTGGCAGGAACAAAACAAATATCAGTTCAACGGAGAACCACATGAAAAGCTGTCATTGTAGCAAATTCAATATTTATTTTTGAAATCTTGATAGTTCATGTTAACAAAGCAAGGGGGTGAAATCAAAACGCTGTTGTAACCAAACAGGAGAAAAACACAAAAATAGAAAATTCTTCAAGTTTATTTTAAATATTGTACTTTAATAAAACTAATTGGGGGTTAGGGGTAAATTATGTATTTTCCAGGTACATAGTTCAATTCAATGCCACAATCAAGTAACTAAGTTACCATTAGCTGTTATGAAAAAGCTGTATTTAGCATAAATAAATAAATAAATAAATAAATAAATAAATAAATAAAATAAAAGCTGACTTTGCATCATAATTGTAAACGCATTTAAATTGGTCTCTGTCTTTTTAAGAACATCCTACTGTTTCTGACACTCCCACTTCAGCACATTTTCAGGGGTTTAGGGGTAGGGGTGTTCTGTGGGCTTAGCGGAGCTCTGGGTATGTTTTCTATGAGGGAATGATAATATAAAGTGATATAAAGCTTTAAAAAGTTGTTTTGCGTATTTCAAGCAAATACTGTAACAATTTTTCTTTACATTATGCTCAACTACCTTTCTATTTTTTTATTTAATTTTTTTTGCTTCAACTATCAAATTCTTGCATGGCCAAGAAAAACTAGGGTACAAATGCACTCTCATTTTGATAAAGTTAAAAGCAGAACAATTGGATTGGTTTTGTTTTTCTTTTTTTTTTTCAACTGATCACAACCTGGATGACTGAGACTCTTCACTCTCACTTTGACTGATTTGTATGACTAGATACAGCCTCGTTTTTCAGGTTGTGCAAATCCATACAAGTTATTATGACAAAGCAACAGTAGTTGAAACATTATTTAATTAATTATGTTAAATCAGTGACATCATGCACCTTTTCATTGAAGTTTGATCAAACGAGGAGTTGCAAAAAAAGTTTCTGACAAATCACCGGAGGTCAAAAAGTGAAGGCATTGTAAGTCGTTCCACCCTAACAGGTGCAACAAAACCAACAAGAGTCGAAGAGATGACGGTGAAGCACGACCCGAATGTGCTCAAGCTTCGTGATGAAACACACCTGAGGAGGCGGAGTCAGTCAGGCCTCAGTGACCAACAATGGCTCAAACAGTAAAACCAGTAGCTTAACAGTGGTGGGCGAGGAACAGGATTAGACAGAGTAATGTTGTAGTTTTCCAAGTAACACTTTGCATTTCAGTAATCTGTTTCACTTACTTAAACTGAAACACAGTGTGGCAGAAGAGAACAAAACAAAACAAAAACAGAAAAAGAAATAGGGATGATCTGAACACTCGTGTATTTCTAACAGAATGATTTTAAACGTCGCGAGTTCATCTAATACAGCTGACTGCAGAACTGATGGCTTCACAGGTGGTTGATGTGCAGGAAGCACGGGTTTTGCAGCTCGGCAGCATTCAAGCATTCATCTTCCCTGTCCTCCTGTGCATCAGTACAAACACTGGTGTTGATGTAAAATGGCTGAAAAATAAATTGAATATCTCTGGACTTTTTAAAATTTATTTTGTTAAATTAACTTAAATGTGAAATTAATAAAATGTAATAAATGTAATAAAATGTATAAATGTAATAAAATTTAAAATGAACAGAATGTGCAGAACAAATGGTGTGCAATAACTAAATAATATTCTGTAAGCTGACATTATTAAACAAACATATTTTTTGCCAGTATCATATTGTAATACTGTATTTCCTTATAATAAGAACTGAAATATGATTTTTATATAATTTGATAAGACAAATTAATCTGTGATTTTCTGTGTTCTGATGAGGCCACAACAAATTTTCTCTAAAAACAAATTTTTTTTACCTTTCCGTAATATACTGAAGTACAATGCAGATATTGTACCAAACATCTCATGAGAATTATCGCTGGTGGTTCTAAGTCCCACCATGATCATATGAAAAATAAAGTACCAAACCGAGTGCAAATGAAGCACTTCTAGGGGGGATAAATTTAGCTACCAGCCACAATCTAATCTTTAAAGGACATTTTTAAGGKTGCCACATTGAACTAAAGACAGGAACTGAAACATGACCCGAGGGTTGCTGTGAAGACCACAAGAGAAAAGACTGGCAACCTACAAGRCAGTGCAGTAATCTGCTACAGACGTTGCCACCACACCTCTGAGACTAAATTTGCTGCAGTGTGGCAAGCAGTGTATCTGTTGTTCTCAGGGGGCATCTGAGGGAACAACTGTTTTGTGAAGAGAAGTTTCCTTGACCACAACTTAAAAAAAAACTTCCTTGAAGCAACATTTGCTTATCACCCCCCACCACGAAAAACAGGCAAATGAGTATTTTCTGTGAATGTGTGTGAGCCTGTTCATCCATGTGTCTGCCTGTTAGCAAAATATCTCATTTAGCACTGAACTCRATTTAATGAGACTCGCAGGAAAAATAATGGTTGTATATCTACAACTGATGAACCTTTAGAGTAAACTTGATTCAAGTAGATCGCCACAATGAACTGACCCTAGTAAACATAAACATGGTTGTAACTTCRTTAGTTTTTTTTAAATCTTGTGTTAAAATTTGGTGGGGAAGTAGCTGAGAGTCATACCCATCAAGCAATCTGAGCACTAACGGATCACACAATATTTTTGTTTAAAACCTTAAACGGTGTTCCTTCAAGGAATATTACTTTCATTTACAGTGAGTGTACAATGAGCAAGAAAAGCAAAACAATAGAACAGAATTATACGTTTTTGCCCTATGGATGAATTGACTTACTTTTATTTTTAAAGTTGTTTGATTTAATAACTTTAATATTTTTGATTGATTGATTGATTGATAATACTTTATTGATCCCAAAAAGAAATTACAGTAAGTACAGTTTTTATGCAGTTAAATGGGTTTAAGACATACTGTAATCTTCTTACCGTTGTGTGACATGCCAACATTAAGGCACTTCTGAAAACGACAGTATTGGCATTTGTTACGGGACTTTTTGTGAATGCGACAGTGAAGATCACAGTGATCGTACACCAACTTTAGCCTGATGGTCCGTCTGAAGAAACCCTGCAAAAAGAAAGAGACACTTAATACACACATAGACATCGAAAACACTTATCGTGTTCTTCTGTTGCTTTATCCTAGTAATTCTATAAGTTACATTTTTGTAACTTGTAAAACCAGAGTGCAAGACTTTCTCAAAAAAAAAATAAACGATAAAAAAGAAAATTAAAATTAAGTCATTACTTATGGATCACATTAAGTCTTTAATGCACATGAAACACTATAATGTAAAAACATAAATTTCAAATAATTGATGTCTTCCTCCCATCAAACTTAAAAATCACCTAAGTCTTTGCATTTTACATTCACTTATTAATCTGAGAAGGAATAAATCATTCTTCTGACAAATTTATCTGAACACAGATTATGGTTCAGGGTGTGTTTTCACATTATTTAACCTTAGGACCAAAGAAGCCATAAGACAGATTTATCACAGCTATTAAGCTTGCAGCTATGGTCAACTACCAATACACACACACTCAATCAAACACTTTCTGATGACTAAAATGGTTATCTATGATCATTATAAAACCTGATGAACAGATGACCATAATTATGTGTAGTAGAATTAAAAGGAAAACTTTGAAATTGACATTTACAAAAATAAAAATTCATATAAGCTCAAAAATTCCCATTGGAATCCTAAAGGTTTGCTTGATTATTTATCTAATCTGCCAAGATCCAGATGTTTCTTTTTTTAATCATAGGTTATTTACAGAAGGAGGAAGTTAAAGGGGTCAAGACTCCACCTCAATAAAGAATGTTTTCTGTTGCGAAACAATTAAGAAATTGCCTGCTTGGCTGACCCCCCTCTTCTCCCCTGAGACTTTAGAAGAACAATAACAACTGTACCTTATCTTCATTCTGCCCAGAAACACACAGAAAGACAGCGGGACAGAAAAAAAAACATGTACCTTGATGCAATGCAGAAGTCCTAAAAGTTGCAAAAAAAGATGCCAGTTCAGATCTGTAGTTGTGGTTAAGGCTAAAGTTGGTGGTTGTTTTGCATTGGACTAAATTACATTTGAAGTTTTTTTTTGAGGAAGTTGCTAAACTTTAAATATATCAATGAAGACGAGTTCTACACAACACACATTATTCAAACAAGTCTACACTAAAACCTTTTTCTGCTCTGTTGAGCATTTAATTAGGGTTGCAAAAATCAAACACTTAAAGGAGACCAATTATGGGTCCTAGAAATTTTTATGGTATGTCTGTGGGCTATCCAGACCATGTTCATTCAATTTAATGCACAAAATAATTATCAGATAATAAAATTTCCCATTTTCTAGTTCTGCCTGCTC
>NW_013952417.1:1895640-1906851 GCF_001266775.1 Austrofundulus limnaeus | reverse complement strand
CAGGTTCCGGTGGGTTGTCGTACGGCTTGTGACATCACAAAATGACGGAAGTATAAAACTTGTCGTTAATATACATTAAAAATGCATTTACTTACAGTAAATATGCCCTTGGGTGCCATTTTTTGGTCCTAGGACTGTTTTTTTAAGAAGTACATACCCAAAGTTGAGTAAAAAAAAACTTTAAAAAGTGAATTTTGCATAATGGGTCCCCTTTAAACAGATCATTGCATTTCCTGTTTAATCAACTCAAATTGGCATCTTGGCTTCTTTGCACATTTACCATTGGAGAAAGGAGTGTGCTGTTTATTGAACAGCTTATAGGCACTAAAACGACACTGCTTTGCACTGAAACATGTTTAATCTAACTATACTTGAGGCACCTGTGTGATGACAATCAAAAACACAAGGGTTTAGATTTAACAAGATGTGTGCATGCATGGTTTCTTTAGCCTTTAGTTAAACAGGACTCTAATAACTGATTCCTCCAAAATCAATAAGAAGAAATAATTTGTATGCATACAAGRCTGCAGTTGACAGTCTTCACTTGTTAGTAAAAAAAGAGAAAAAGTGAATTATTTGCTGTATTTATTATATTTATATATTAGCATTTACCATTTAAACATAGCTCACATGTGTATATGTCTGCAGTATGCATACCACCAGCTGAGCATGTATAATTTTAAACCTGTAAACACTTCTGGGAACCAAACTGAAAGATGCACACTACAAGTGCCGAAACTGAAAATCCCTCTCATTTGTGCTTGGAACACGCTGCAACAATTTTTAGTTCACCTTCCTATAATGTCAAAATATTTCAAAGAAAATGGAAATACGTCTGACACTTCACCCACACTCTATCAGTTATTTATACTCTATAGAGCCGGCGCAGACAGACACACCGACAAAAAGTTTAAGGGGCTGATTGTGTCTGCAGAGGCACTTGGCTGTGTCGAGCTCTTGAAGAGTGGAAAATGTTCGGGGCTCGTGGTTAGAGTGACAGACATCAAAAAGATTAAAAACTGCCCACTTCTCCAAGCATATTGCAAATATTGATTCCACCGACATGTAGAGGATGACACAGAGTGACAGAAAAAAAAAGGAAGAGTTGAAGAGAAACAAAACTTAGAGGCTTGCATTAGAAATTGTAACACCCATTACAGTTGGCTGATGCAAAACAGAAGTGGTATTACTGCCAATRTTTATTTAATCTTCAGCTAATTCTATAGGTTTCTAACATGACTGGAAATAAAAATTTAAAAATTATGTTTTGTTAAAAACTGAATGTCAAAAAAATACCATAAAGGGCCTAATTTCATTTGCTGTAGTTATGCCGTCCTTCTATTGAAACAACAAACTGTTGTTTTTTTAAAAAGTATAGTCTTACCTTGATTAACCAAAAACAACAATTCCAGAAACTGTTTGGGTTTGTTAATTTATCTTAGTTTCATCTTCATTTGTTGTGTCTTTCTGGCCTACCTTACAGCCCTCACAGGCGTGGACGCCATAATGAAACCCTGAGGCTTTGTCCCCACACACTCGACACTCGATGTTTAACGGGGTTGCTGACGTATCGTCTGGAAACTTGGAGAAGACGGGACTGTCAGCGTACTGCGGAGGCGACTCTGGTTCCAACTTGATTGAATCTAATACAAAAATAAGACATCTGAATATTAGCATATTCACATTAAGAGGTAAAGCTCTGTTTTTTTGTTTTTAAATGGGATGTTTCAAATTTGAACATAAAGAGAAAAAAAACTACCATATTTATTCATGTATAATACGATCTCATGTATAATACGACCCCCCACCCCATCTTTGAGCTTAAAAAGCATAAAAAATTTAATCCTCAAACTACCTCCAATTTCATTCAGACCAAGATTTTTCAGCCTTTGCAGTCTTTATACATATCAGTAAAATGATCATTGGACTGTTCATTTTATTTTAACAACATATGTCCTAAAAAGTATTTTGACAACAAATATATATCAGCTGTAGCAGCATCATATGAATTCTGGCATTTTACACATAGTCCACCAGGATGCGCCAACACAAAAGTCAGAGACTTCACATGAGATTTGGGCCATCTTGTGGGGGAAAAGCAGATTACTTCCTACTCGCAGGCACCCCCTCTGGTGGGGAAACGTTTTTTCAGGGATACAAACTTTTTCAGAACACCGGTAGACGGCAGCCATTACAGGCAAACGTGTTTGTTGTTGTTCGAGGAGGAGCGGCCCAGTTACACGCTAATGTCATTAGTTCGTTATCATTACTGAGCTGCAGCACTGCTTTTTTCCCCCTTTTTTCCACATCATGTCGCCTGCCTGGATCTGTTATTATCTCGCTGTGAAGCATGGAGGAGTGTCAGAGGTAAGCTCGTTTCAACTGCTTTTTACGATGCGATCTCATTTAAGGACTCATGCATTTTGTGAATGAAGCCGATATTTCAATTAAAATACATAAGAAAAATATTTATCCGAGTATAGTACTACCCCCAACTTTATGGATGATTTTATGGATTTAATTTTACGTATTATACTTGAATAAATACGGTAGTTGACATGTTTGGTGAGTGATCAACAGACTTACTGTGTGTGTCCAGTTCTGTCCTGTAGCTGTGCATGTTTGTGTAGTCCATGTTGGTCAGGTGTTCCTCACTCAGCGATGGGCTGATGTCATAGGCCACACCAGCGGATGAGATGGAGGACACGAGTGGGGGGGACAAGGAAGAAGGGATGGAGGAGGAGGAAATGGAGGCGTAGTCTGATGTTGACAAATGTTTCATGTCAAGGCAGTGGGAGCTGTCGTCCAGCTCTGGCAGGTCCACCGTGTTCAGGCTGAAACCAACAGGCCAAGCCAGGAGCTGCTGAGTGTCCACCATGTCTACGGCGCAAGAAAGGAGAAAGGAGTCATTAGCCAATGCAATATGATGCAGAAATACGAGCAAACAATAATGTATCACGTCTCGACTTTATGTGGCCTTGATAAAACAAAACACAAGTCTAACAGTCATTGATGAGAGGAGAAACACGAAAAATGAAAAAAGACAAAGATAACAAAAAGTCCAGACCGCAAAAATGAGTAGAAATTTACACATTTATACTTCAAGTTCACATGTAACATTCCACATAGAGTTAATCATTAAAAATGTGCACTCAGAAAAAGTTGCAAACATTAGTGCGGGCATGCACACTCCCATCCAAACAACACGAGCAGTACCCTCAGTCCTCCTGCTCATTCCTGCTGTCTGACTGTTATCAAGAGAGCAGGGAGGCAGATTKTGTCACAGGGAGGACAAGATGAACTCTGGCAAGGAGGAACGTCTCTTCTGCTCAAAACACTGTCTTCCTCTGATGCTGTTTGGGTGGCTAGTGGCGAGATTGCCCAACCAAAGGACACGGAAAGCAGGCCAAGGATGCAGAACTAGTTTTCTGACAAAAAAGTTCCACTTTCTGAGCACTGAAATATTTTAAAACTAGATGGTGCTGAACATTTCCCTCTGATTTCTTCATTTTGAAATTCCTGACTGTTTTAGATCATTTATTGTCAGGATWTCAATAATAGAGCTTCTATGGCTTGATGATGTTTTTTTTAATCAGTTTTGGCCTTTAAATCAGATGATACCAAAATATTGGTTTACTGAAAAGCCTGCAAAACATTCTGGAAATGTATTTAGTCACYATTTTATCGGCAGGGGCACAGAAGAATGATTTTTTTTCAGTCAGTCCAATATTTAACACAAATCATCAGTTATTGGAGGGRAAAAAATCAGCTGAGATGATCAAAGTCCAACCATCAGAGATTACTACAGTTTACATAAAGCAATGTGGATACACTTGTTTAAGGCCGTCATATAAAGCAAAAATTCATAGCATATTTGAATGTTGTCATTGTCGTCTTTTCAGTACTTTCACTCAAGTAAATCCCAAATAATAAGATTATTAAAATACCTGTGACATGYATATTCTTCAAATGCAAAAAGTCAAAGAAAACATCTTGAAACCTGACATAATACACACAACTTKGCCCATTTTGTCACACAACTGGCATATTTTCTTTTGAACTTGGCTCAGCAAAAGTGAAACAGGAAGTGACATCAAAGGGGAAATATTTATGAAAAGGAACTCTCTGGTCTTTGCTTAGTGAAATAATATCTGTCCTGGATAGTGACTCAAAATAATTTAAAGAARTATCAAATTCTTCTCTACAGTCTRCRTTGTTAGCCATTTTAATAACACTCTGTTCACATGCAGACATTCCCCTTTGACATCACTTCCTGTTATTYTACATGCAAATATCTCAACAACTGTTCATCCCAGCGGCGTGAAAAYTGTTTTCTAGTATGCAATTAATGTTGTCTTTCCAAAAATGCTTTCATATTTATTACAAAAATTTGATGTCACAGTCACTTTAAAGTAAAAAKAAAAAGAAAAAAAGGCTAAATAATGAAATGTCTTAGTTTTTRTCCACTCTACTTTTTGGTAGTAATAGGTTAAATATTTCCTCTAACAGGAAGACACATTGTGGACTTACTAAAGCAAACAGTGATTTTGAAGATAATCTAAAAACATTTAGCACTGTCATTGGTTTTAACCAGCAATGCACAGATGCAACATTAAAGCAAGTAACATTGTTTTTTACTGTAAAATATTTTTGCAGAAAAGTTTTCATTTCTCCAATATTTATCATTATTTCTTTTTAAATTATTATTTGTTTTAATGATTAAGATCTGAACTCAAAGGACTGTCAATAGGAAAACCCAGTTGCTCCAGTTTATAAATATACAATAGAGCATAAAGGTCCATGAACTAAAACATCCGTCACGTAACCTTTATAACATTACAGAATCTCAAAATGAACCTCAGCCAAACTCCAGTGCCCAATATAGAAAAGAATAAAAAAAACGTAACAAAGAATTATGCAACAGGACATAGCTAAAATAGTAATGCCCAGATGGCACCAGGTATAAAAATGACTTTCACGAGTTCCAAATTACTTGGCAAAACATCCCTCTGGAACAAACATCCTCCTCAACCAAATGCATTTTGTTTCCTTTTTCTTCACTCGCTTGGAATGCGGCAGCTGAAAAATCAGCGGGGGTCCACTTAAAATTCTCATGGACTGTGGTATTGTTCCACAACAGGACAGCGAAATATTGTGTATGTGACCACATGCTGGAGCTTCCACTGCATTGGAAGCTGATGACTATTAATAACCAGAGAAACCTGGTTATTTTTCCGTTTGCTGGCCTGTTGCCAACTGATAGAGCACTGGAGCAATGGGACGACTTGTGCTCTGCTTGGCATTAAGTCACTATATGGGGAAAGATATCTAATGGGAAAGGAAGAGCTTTAGAGGTGAAAGGCATAAGAGATAAAGAAATGGGTGACAGAGAGCGAGTCCCTGGACCACTTAAAGAAAGCAAACTGCACCCTAGAGACTCTGAGGGGGGAAAAAAACCCCTTACATGAGGAAATTCATGTTTTGTACTCAACGCTTAGAAAAAAAAAAAAGAAACCTGGCAGTTACACCAAGTCTTTAAATCATGTCATATCAGAAGGTGAAAACAAGTTTGGACCGAAACCGCTCCCTAGAGATTGTTCTTGGAAACAATGCAATGCAAAATCTCTTCAAATTCAAGTTTGTATCTGTGAGTGTGGCGTAGGAAAACAAGCTGTCAGACATTATAAAAGGTGACAAATGATTAGTAAAGGGATGTGTTTGCCTCGCATCTGTAAAGGTGTGTGCATGTCAGCACGTGTGTGACTGTTGTGCCGGTGTCTTCAGCCAGTTCTCAGATTTCCACGTGTCAGAGCTTGACTTCCAGGTACGAGTACGGTTTTTAAAAGTACTTTCTATTATCTATTGCTTCTGTTGTGACACAATAACAGAGTGCTAAGAGCGAACTGGCAGGCAAGTCTGACAACTGCTACAAGCAACTACACTGAATCAGCTGTAGGACWGAGTCGACTTATTTTAGATGAAAAAAATGAGCTTTTAATGCAAAAGTTTTGAAAATAAGTTAGGAAAACACATTTCATGTTTAATGCAATGGCACAACAGTGAAATAAGTGCAGAGTCTGACATTAAATCTTGTATTACCACATGAAAATAGGTTGCAAAATAGTCAGCTTGATGAGTCTGTGCTGCTGTTTACAAAATCTGAATGCAATAGCGTTTGAGAATGAGGAAAAATCAAGTGGAAAATGTGAAATCTTTTCTTCAGGGACAGGGTTGCAAAACAAATGTAACGTTTTTGATGCTCAGATTTCTTCACAATACCAATCACTCTGTCCAAAAAGGCTGAAGCAAAAGAAGGGTATTGTATTACTGTATGGTTTGTGCTTTTAATAAGTAAGTGTTAACGCAATAAATGCATGCTGTTTCTCTTTCGGCTGCTCCCTTCTGCGGGGGTTGCTGCATTGAGCAACTCGTGAAAAATGTAGCGTTTCTGACACAACCTGTCCTTAAACCTGCAGCCTCAGCGGCACTGACCACCGAGCTACTGCRGCCCTCATTACGTACAATGAATACACCTTTAATAACTTTATTTAAAAAAGATTAGCAAAAAAGTGCTTTTAGAGAACTATTTAAACTTACTCCAACWTTTTTAGAGAATTAAAAGCATCAAAACTCCTATGCAGTAAAAGTCATTTAACGGTCAGCGGAGACAAAAATRCACAATGAAGGAATAAAGAAGAGTTTAAGAGACTGAGGAAGTTAACACATAAGGCAGTTTGATATATTTAGTTATGTGGAAGACAAAAGAAAGAACCTGCCCTGCTGCATTCAAGGTCTTAACACTCTTATCTGCACCCTGAGTAAAAAACTATGTACCCTGTTTCAGGGCGGGGACTGAATGATTATAATCAGGAAATAAATGATCTATCATTATTCTTCTTTTGGGTAAAAATATGTTTAAATTTCTAAACAAAAGTTTGACGATTTGGATACAACTCACACAAGGAGAAGTAGATTTATATATATATATAGATAACCATAGAAGCAAACAGAAAGCAGGTAAATATTTTAAGGTAAACATGATTATGTCTCTTAGAGCTGCACGTTTGCTGAATTTAGTTCAGTTTCACAGTTTGTATGGCTGGCACATAGGTGTCAACACAAAGTGCTGCAAAGTAGAAAGTAAAGGAGGGTATGGTTTTCTCCCTTTACCCAAGAAGCCAAATATATTGTCATAAGTGTTTTCATGAAAGTGTTTGTGTGTGCTTGGGGGGGGGAGCTAGAGAGTAAGTGTGAAGACCGAATTCTGTGACTTCCTGAMCTCTTCATGTAAAACAGCATGTGGTTCAGCGTCAGTGACTAAAACAAAGACGTGCCCGCCTGCGYGTCTGCCTCACAGTCCCCACATTTTCTTTGAAAAATGAAGAGTGTTGATTTTTGTCTGATTAGTCCTCTCTAAGGAAACTGTGAGGCTCTGGAAACACTGTGCACTGTAACAAATGCTGTGGTTTCATTGACTAAGCAACCTAGTTTTTGAAATAAAATGCTTTCAATAAACTTCAAAAGCAGCAAGTTTAAAAAAAAGTGTCAAAAAATCTTCCTTTACTCTTCAGGAAACTTCCACCTTTTCTTTTTTCTGTTAGTGTGAAGCCACTACAGCAGATTTACCTGAAAAGGGCCTTCCCCTTTTGCACCTGAATGATCAAACAGGAGAGTGCTGGAAAACCAAGTGCAAACAAGGTGTCAAGTGGAGGTCTGGACTGCCCTCTTGACAAAAACGAAAGTCTGCTCTGATCTGAAAAAYCCTCCTACAGGCTTGGTACTGAATTTATTCATACAAAGTCTTTAAAGTGTGTCATTGAGAGGTTTGAAACCGCAATCATTGCCCAAAAGATAACCTCTGTCTGATTTGAATGTGATTTTTTTCTTCTTCTGTTATTCACGACTTATATTTKGTAAAACATCAGATTAGATTGAGCGTGTCATTTGATAGTTGTGTTAGTGTCCCAGTTTGGTTCAGCGAGGGCAGAAGAGACTGCACAGCCTGACACAGTCGCCGCCTTAAATCCAACCGAAGACGACTGGAGCAGAGCTGCAAGTATCATTACGAAAATTAAAGTAAAATGGGCAATTAATATGTTTGACCCATTTAAAGCTTGTGGTCCAGATGGTATTTTCCCAGTGCTTCTTCAAAGAGGAGTGGATTTACTTCTGGACACAATAACTACAATATACAGTATATTGCTTGTCTGGCAAACAGTTATGTACCAGTTGGGTGGAAGATGGCAAAAATCGTATTTCTGCCCAAACCTGGTAAAGCAACATATAGAGAAGCAAAATCTTTCAGACCCATCAGCTTAACATCTTTCTTGCTGAAGGGAATGGAAAGGTTGATACACAGACATACAGTATAAGAGATGGCGCCTTAATGCTATCATCATTAAGTCCTAAACAACATGCGTATCAGGCAGGTCTTTCTACAGAAACAGCCTTACTTGATGTTGTTTTGAGAATAGAATGCAGTCTGGCACGTTGACAATATGCTCTTGGCTGCTTTTTGGACATACAGGGGGCATTTGACAATGTTCMTGTAGAAGCTATTGAGAGAGCACTTGCCAGCAAAGGCGTGGATGAGACAACCAYAACATGGCTCGTTTTCATGCTTCGGACAAGGAAAGCATCTTCAACTCTGGGGGACTGTTCAATAACTGTTAACCTCAGACGGGGCTATCCACAGGGAGGAGTAATCTTGCCCCTGTGCTGGCTCCTGGTTGACAGCCTACTAACTGAGTTGAATAGATCTAGACTTCACACACAAGGATATGCAGATGACTTGGTCATACTTATAGAAGGCTTCTGCCTGGGTACTGTAAACCTAATGCAAAGAGGACTAAACATAGTATCCAGATGGTGCCGCGAGCAGGAACTTTCTGTCAACCCAAAAAAGACAGAATTGGTTCTTTTCACTCAAAAGAAGTCRAGGAAGGGGTACTCATCTCCAAATTTGGAGGGTGTAGAACTCTCCCTGTCAGAGTCAGTTAAGTTCTTGGGTGTCTATCTAGACAGGAAGCTTAACTGGAAAAGACACATAAATGAAAAGTATAAGAAGGCAGCAATGTGCCTACACCAGTGCCAGCGAATTGCAGGTAGTCGTTGAGGTGCTACCCCAAAGGTTATCAGATGGATCTACACGGCCATAGTCCGCCCCATGCTATGCTATGCTGCTTTATGTGGTGGGTTCGAGTTAAAGTTGGGGTGGCAAGAGTGATGCTCACCCATATGCAACAAATGGCTTGCCTGAGCATCACAGGTTCCATTAGAACAACACCAACGGCAGCCACTGAAGTCCTACTGGATCTGACTCCACTGGATTTACACATCTTAGGGGAGGCTGCATCCAGCGCGGTAAGGTTACACCAGTCTGGTAGGTGGAAAAGCCTATCCGACTCACAACACACTAGAATCTGGGACTGGGCAGTTGCTGCTGTTCCAGTAACTGCAGGCCCCAGAGACAAAATGGTCAAAAATTACAATTTTGAAACAAGTTTAAGACAGAGATTGAAGATAGGTCAGCCTGGAGTCATTTCTTTATGGTGGACCTGTCTCCTGATTGTTTTTACTGTTTTACAGAAAGATCCCTTATAAAGGGGTCAGTAGGTGCAAGGGTGCTGAATCTGCACAACCACAGTGAGAGAGAGTACAGTTACCCACTAGGTGGTTTTGTAAAGGTATCTCAAGCTGAGATATATGCAGTCCACCAATATGTGGCATCTCTCAAAGAACTGCAGTGTTTGCAGAAGGAAATATTCATCCCAACAGATAGCCAAGCTGCTATTAGAGCTCTCCAAGGGCCAYGCTTTACGTCACCACTGGCTTGAGAGTGTACCAAAGCAGTCAACCAACTGGGGAGAGTTAACAGTGTTACTATTAAATGGGTACCAGGACATAATGGCATCTATGGTAATGAGAGAGCTGACTGCCTTGCAAGAGCTGGCAGTCAAGCCCACTTTAATGAACCAGAGCCTGCTACTGTATAGGCATTTCAACAACAATCTGAAGGACTGCCCTACAGGCGTGGATCAGACGTCAACACTCAATCCACTGGAGGGAGCTGACGGAATGCAGACAGGCACGAGAACTGATAAATGGCCCAAATCCTTGGTTTGGAAGAGCCCTTCTTGCCCTGACGAGGAAAACTTTAAGTACTTTGGTTGGAGTCCTAACTGGGCAAAACTTGCTCAACCACCATACAATGGTGATGGGACTCCATGAAAAATGGTCTGTGCGATGCCTGTGGCATTGAATTAGAGACCTCTTTGCACTACTTGGGCCAATGCTTGGCCCGGAGTAGTCGAAGGGAAAGAATTCTTGGAGAACCTTTTATGGATCCCGAGAAGCTCAGAATACTGAGTGTTTCCAACCTGGTGTCCTTCTTCTGAGGGACCAGAAGGTTTGATTAAAAGCTCAGTGTCTATTTTGGGGAGAGTAACGGGCCCACTTATGAGGCCCCCGCTCACATGGGTTTCACCCATCCCCATAACCATAACCATTGGTTCAGCTAGGTCCCTTTGCTAAAGCAAACCAATGAGAAGATCAACAGTCAGAAAGAAGCAACAACTCACCAACCGTGCCTACTTGAACAGACACCACAGCTGTGAATTTTGTAACAACTGAGTCTTCCTTGAAAATATTATATCATTTACACAAATGCAGTTCACAACATAGAAACAAGGTGACCCAATAAACAGAAACACACACACACATTTATGGACACATAGGACGGTCCACTCACCCTGTTCGTCYGTTTCTGTTTGGAGAGTTTTTTGTGTCAGCTCACTAGTGAAAATCTAAGTGACAGCCGCAGCAATAAGAGAATGGTGTGTGTGTTTGTGAATGTGCATATCTGTGTGTGTGTGGTCAAGTTTTTTCCTCAGGAAGTGATGACCAATAGAAAGGGAACTACATACACACACACATTTTCTTTCTCTGACAGAGTCTGGGCTCAGCAAAAGTTCAGACAGCAAACCATCATGTGGTCTGAGTGTATGTGCATGTGTGTGTGTGTATGTGCATTTGTGTGTCATGCTTGTGTCATTAATTCTCATTTCTCTCTACATGGTGCACCTTTACTGTACAGTAGAGATATGTGCACACATGTCCATGTGCATAAATGCATTTTCTTCTAAACATTCTTCTTTCTGCATGTGTGTTTAGCTTTGTGTGTGTGTGTGTGTGTGTGTGTGTGTGTGTGTG
>NW_013952417.1:1894286-1895530 GCF_001266775.1 Austrofundulus limnaeus | reverse complement strand
GTGTGTGTGTGTGTGTGTGTGTGTGTGTGTGTGTGTGTGTGTGAGGTGGTAGACATCAGATGCAGATGATTTCCTGTTGCTTCATTCTGACAGGCAACCTCATCATGCCTCTTTGGTTGCACTTCTCTCCTTCCTCTCAGTCACTCAGAGACGACGTGACGGCAGTGACACATTCTGTCCTCTTCCTCATACATTATCTGACCCCAACACAACCTGAAAAACTTTTTACATGTGACATGTGGACATCAATTTCTCAGCAATACACTGAAGTTGTTAAATCTCAAAAACCACTGGAAGATGCTATTCATATCCTACATTGCTGTGATTTAGAAAGGTTATACGAGCGTATCGTTCTGCTCTGCCCAACACAAAACCAAATTTACAGAAAAGTTTAAAGTAAAAAAAACGTGTTTGTTATTTATAAATTTCATAGTACTAATGAAGATTTAGTTTAGTACATATACCTTCATGTTTCCTGTCTCACTTGCGTCACATCTTTGTCAGATTTTGGACTCAAGTCGGTTAAAAACTTTCATTAGTGAAATCTGCTGCACCTATATTTGGAGCCTTGTGTTCATTTTAATGGTTACGAATGCAGCAGACTCTTCTCTCTGTCTAAAGTGGAAATATATCCTACTTCATCTTCAACAACTTTGTCTTCGCCCTGAGTTTGTGAATCCGCTCGCTCTTTAAGTTTCCACTCTTATTAAAATCAGCCTCGCAGTAATAAACAGACATGCATTTCATTAAACAGGCTGAATTTGGAGACAGACTGAGCGTCTGTCAAGACAAAGGCTGTGGACTTTATCTATAGCTCAATTGGAAAACATGTCAAACTTATTGCAAACAATGACCCAAGTTTGGGATCTAACTTTGAGGTTGATTACTCACCCAGCCCTAGAGGACAAATTTAGCAAGATATTCAAAAACATTAGACATAGAAGRAAGTTTGTTGTTGTGTTATTTTTAATTATGATCTTTTGGAAACTGAGTTCACTAACAGTTTCATTGTGTTAACAGTGCACGTTTTTTTGGCTTGCTCTTGCATTACACAAGTGCAGACATTGGGCCTCATGCAAGAACATGTTCATATTCTTATCCTAAATTTCTCTTACTTTTGTTCGTACAAAGGGTTCGTACGAACATGTCACCTCAGATTCAACAAACTCTTCTATCTTCAGGAAAAGTGTGTAAATGAGCTGCGTAAATTACACCTGTTCTATCCAGCTGCTCGTGCACGCGAG
>NW_013952417.1:1890930-1893529 GCF_001266775.1 Austrofundulus limnaeus | reverse complement strand
GTTTGTATCTGAAAAAAATCTTAGAATACGAAAACATTGGTGAATGCCACAAATTCTCCTAAATCACTCGTACGCACAACTTAAGAACAGTTGTTGTAACACTTGTAATGTTCTGCCTTTCTTTGCATTTCTCCAAACTTCTTAAGCATGTTGCTGGTGAGGAAATCAATATTTCTTTATGTTCTATAAAAACTATAGAATTAGGTAGAAGTGACAACAAAAGCAAAAATTTATAATATTTTTGTCTGATGCCTAAATATCCAAATTGTTAAATCACATTTTTTAGTTGTAATTAGGAAATTCCTTTCGTAAAACAAATAAGTAAAATGATGACAAATAGGTTATTTAAAAATAAATTTACCCCCACTAGCTTGTCTGTATTTTATTGTTTTTTAATTGAATTATTGATTGTGTTTGTTGGGTATTTCTAAGGACTGACTAAAATATCTGTAGAAGATTAACCAAAAAATGATAAAAAGTGGAGTTAATCTATATGATATAGTCTGTATTCTTTTGAAATATAATAAAACAAACCAAGATAGCTTTGGTCAATTAGTGAGACAGTGCAGATTGAACATAATAAAACATTTTGTATAGCTTCTGGACTTTAACCTAACAAGTATTTATTTACAAAGCAGTCAAACCCAACCCAATCAAAGCGAGATTTAACTGAGATTTAATAAAACGTTTGGTTTTTCTGCATGATCCGCAGTAATGCTGCACGACCATAAAAATTTCAACTTATCTTGAAAAAAGTTCTTTTGAAAAGAGACAAAAAAAGACTGAATGAAGGGATCGCCAGGGCAGTGCAACGCTTCAAAAACACTCCAGAGACAATAAGCTCCAGCTTGTTTTTAAGTTTAAAACATCCACTCAGACTTGACATGATTTTCTTAAAAGGATCAAGATTTGATAACAATGTCAAGTGGTTTTACATAAGTTTGACAGAAGCTTTCAGTTCTTCACACTCATATGGAGACAAGATGCAAGCCTTCCAGTAATGCAGAGCCAACTAAAGGCTGTCTTTTTAAGAGATTAAAACTGCATTTTAAAGCTCTGTAGACACTTGTTTATATGAGCTTCTTGGTTGGTCACTTAAGTAAATTCTTCAGTAACTGACAAAATGCAATGTTTGCATTATGAAAAATTTATCACCATGTTCAACGAATGAAAAAAAAAAAACACTGTAGGTGTGAAAAATAAACCGCATGAGCAAGATGAAACCATTTTTGAACAGCATCAAGTGAGGGGAAGCACTTTAAAGCACATCAAAAAACTAGATTTTCTTTCCTCTGTATGTAAATCTGCATTTTATGTAAATCGTATGATGGAATTGGCATGAGTTAGACTTCATGGGGTGGCACGGGGGCACAGTGGTTAGAGCTGTCGCTTCACAGTGAAAAAGGTTCAAAGATCGATTTCCGTCCCAAAGCTTTCAGGGTGGGGTTTGCATGTTCTCTCTGTACACACATTAGTTTCTCTGGGTACTGTAGTTTCTTCCCTCAGATCAAGACATTAATATTTATTAAGGCATGCATGATGRTGTGAATGGCTSTTTGTCTGGTTTGTCTCTATGTGGGCCTGGGATGGACTTGTCTAGGGTGTACCTGCTTCTCACACACCTTTCTCTTCTTCTCCAATWGATCAATCATTCAGTTAAACGTGTAGTATACTGTTATCTGGTCAATATTATTACGTGCCTTAAAGATCAAATGTGAAGCATTTGAGCTGATACACTGACAGAAATGCAACGTAACATTTGTTTCTGCAGTTTGTACCAGTTTAGAACAACTGGTTGCATTTAAATCTTCATCAAGATGTAATCTCTTACAAAAGCCATTATTTTTAAAACACTACCAATTGAATCTGCTGACATCACTGTGACAGTGAGGTTTAGCATATGTTTCAGACTACTGCAATACTATATCTTTGTCCCAGTGGTACATAGGGTCACTGTATCTCACTGAACGAGACCTTTTGTACCTAAACATGTTGAACCTTTGTATCTAAACAAAGGCACAGATGGAAGGACGCAGACACACAATGCTGATTATATTTGCACACTCAAGGACAAGAACACCTGAACCTGAAAAAGTAATAATTCAAAGTCATAAAAGTCAGATATGGATATACAGAGTTATAAGAAGGTAGGTACATAAAACGTCTTGCAGAACAGGGATTATGCCTCGTCCACATAAACTCTTATAATTTCGATACTTTAGGACTTATGTTTCACATTCAAATAAAAGCTTTTGATCACTGACAAAGATGTTATAAAAACCTTTGACCATGCTTAATAAGAGTAAACTGTTTACATTGTTGTTGACAGGATGTCCTGAGTTATGGGTTACCACAACAGATTGTGTGTCTATCTATCTACTTGGTACAGTTTCMGAAAATGACTCAATCTCTTCCTTTTGGACCACCAGTTACTGCAACAAATCTACCCTTTATATTTATTTTTAGCAGTGCTCTGTGAAATTSAGTTGTTTTCTACGGAGCCCACGAGGGGGATTTTTTTCTTTTGCGTTCCCACGCAATACCTTTGCGTTCCCTCGCAATACTTTTGCGTTAACTTGCAATACCTTTGCGTTCCCTC
>NW_013952417.1:1886913-1890326 GCF_001266775.1 Austrofundulus limnaeus | reverse complement strand
ATATATATATATATATGTCTGCATCAAAGGATGCTTTCTGGGAATCTGAGTTTCACAACATTCTGAGGACACGAACTTTCCCCTAATTCTCTCGAATAGTTATGAGTTAATGGTTGATGAGTCTCTTGAGGCACAAGAGCTTCCTCACTGGATAAGGGGAAGAAGTGGTGCACGCTTCAAGGCCTGAAACACGTATACACACAGCCACACACTTAAACATACACACACCTTTGAGTATGAAGTGAGGATGACAGGAGGAGGAATGAGGAAGACAGAATAAGATCAACTTCAGATAATAAGCTGTCTATACAATTGTATTGGTCAATATTCCCTTAGAGTACATTACTGATAGTTGTATCCCAGTTAGATAAATGTGTGTTTTGATACACACGGTGTTAAAACAGGGCAATAGGGTAGGAAAAGGGAGAGGTACAATATGGGAAGGGTCATGCCTTGTTACTCGGAGTGAAGAGGAAAAGACGGGAGTGTTCTGCTTTCAGCTGCCATTTAGCTGGACAATAACAAAGCAACAAATGACGTGCTTCTCATTCACAGAACTCATGTAAAATATGTGTGTCGGGAAAAGTGTCCAAAACAATTGAATTGTCTGCGTAATTCGAGGAAGATTCGAAAATCGATCAAAGTTGACACGAGTGCTGGCTGATTTTAAATTTATTTTCAAGCATGCTCTCATAACGATTCCGAGTCGATATTTCTGGGGCTGTAAGTGAGAGTTTATTGGAGTGATGTTTCCAAAACTGAGCACGACAACTTCAGTCTTGCTGAGCAAGCAAGACTAACATTTCTAGAAATATATATTGTTGAATTAAATATCTGTTTTTCTCCAAAAAGCAAAGCAAATGTGTGCAGTTGTCTTCTCCCTCGCCACACGCCAAGGCCACTCTACCTCTGAGACTGCGAAGGACCAACGTAACCACTATTTAGTAAACAAAAAAGTGCAAACCATCACAATTTTGGAGCCAACGGTAGCTGCGTTTTGTTTACAAAAAGATAGCCGATTCTGAAAACGTAAAAACTGGCATCCTCAGAGCAGTCTCTCACCGCCGAGTGGTTTCCAGCTGATCACACAGCAGCTGCATCACAACACAAATGTTAGTAGACGCTTGCAAACAATGTAACTTAAAAGTGATGGACTGTTTTGACAATGACCATTTTACACACTGTTTTATAGTCATCTGATAAGAAACTAAAGCAGAAAAATATTACAACAACAATAAATATGTACAAAACCTACCAGGAATATTAGTGTATAACTAAATGCAAACGATTGTAATCTAGCTAATCCTACTGTTGTACAACTGATTCACAGTAATCAAATAGCAACAACATTTTATTTTATATCAAATGTCACCATTCACTGTAGATCTCATTAGATCCAAATGTACTTCATTTATATTTTCCAACAAAAATTGCAGTTTTGGCTATGAGTAAAAGGGATTTGTTAAAAAAAAGTCAAAAGCAAACAACAGAAAACAATGAAAAAGCTTATTTAACAATCAATATACTTAAAATCGAGCAGCTTAAAGAAAAGGACAAAACAATTTCATTGGTGCTACAAAAAGACAATTTGACAATTTTTGTTCCTGTTTTACATTTAAGATTATTTTACAAAAATCTGTCTATTTTTAAATTGTGGAAGAGGGATTACACACGTCATCATGCATCATTTCCAGCAAGACGTGAACCAGTGATGTCTCAAGCTGYGCCATGCCCAGTGCACCACAAACACCCGTACACGGAGTGAGTCAGTTTTAAATTCCCAACAGAAAGCAGGATTCTGACCTATAAGGAACTGCTGTTTGCTCCCACATATTTCTAAAAAGGAAATTAGGACAAAGGTCGATAAATATCCCTACTGTCTGTTGACTAATTTCTGTGTTAAAGTGCATTGGCAAGAAACCCCGTCTTGCTATTGTGCGTGCCTAAGTATTTGTGTGAGTGAACGTATCTGTCACAACAACAAAACTACTGCGAGCTGTACTGAATAACTTTATTTTGGAGGCTACATCACAATCTAGCTCCTATGAAATAGAACCTGTCCTCCAGAAAAACTGTTAAAAATGACTCACTGACCAATAAATAAATAAAAAATAAAAAAGCGATGCACAGYGATCACTACGGCCGCACAAGTGGTCAGAAACTTTGACATCCCACAGTGACTTTACTGTTATCAAGCKGGCCTGAAAAAGCAGCAAAACAAAACAAAATAAAAGCAAAATATGATGACCAAGCATATCCTTGTTAATTTTGCTCTTAACGTTGAACATTTATTTCCTSACCTCCTAAGCACTTGCCCTACCTGAGGGAAACTCTGCAGCGTGCATTTGCACCAAAAAATGACACTGCACCGTTCTATGACAAGTCATGGACGCGAGAGTTTCCAACTGACAGCTCTTCAATCCGATGTTAGCATCCAGGTGCCGAGTAAACTGTATTCTCARATCAGCCTCAACAACAGATAATAAATGTGGACACACTGGACAGGAACTCTATTACATATGGTCTGTTTAGTTATTGACAGCATTTCTGAAAATTAACTATCATTAGAGTTTAAAAAAAACAGTATTGAAGAAATACATTTCTTTAATGAGAAGAAATAAATTTAGGAAAACAAAAAAATATTACATTTTTAGGCAAACATTAGTAAATTAGTGTTATAACGAGAAAGCAGTGTAATGTTTATGTTAAAAAAATGTTAAAGACAAGTGGGGTATTAATGTTGATTTAAGTATTTGAGATGATCATTCAGCCATAACATCAATCAATCCTTTAAACCTGGAATTATAAACCTCAGGATACCCTATTATATTTTTGTACATGTTCTAATTAAAAAGCTGTTTTGTCAAAGAAAAAAAAATTGGGACCTCTTCATTATTAGGGAGGCAGTGATAAATCACAGTGGCTCGGTTAGTGTTTATGGATTATGATGTGTGCAGAGACACAGCAACTTCATGTTCAGTGTGTGTGTGTGTGTGTGTGTGTGTGTGTGTGTGTGTGTGTGTGTGTGTGTGTCAACTGTTCTGTTCGGTGATGATTTTATTGAGACAATGCACAAATCTGGTCAGATATTGTAATGCAGTAACTGTACTAACAAGGATGTTTTTCAGATTTGACACCATTGCCCCCTCACAGTGTAGTTGGTCAGAAAACTAAGTTACATTATCAAAATAGCTTGACAGGAGATAAACTTAAGTATTTAGTTTCTCCTGCAGCAACACAACGTTTTAAATAAATGTTTTGCAAAGCAAGAGAAATATTTTTTAAAGCAATACATTATTGTCAAAGCAAAAAAGAGCATGCAGAATAAATGGAGAAATTAAATAATTTATAATATTCAGCTGACTGAGCAGCAGAAAAACCTTATAGACCATAATAAAAATAAATCTATATTC
>NW_013952417.1:1881425-1885244 GCF_001266775.1 Austrofundulus limnaeus | reverse complement strand
GTATGTATGGATCACGTAGGTTGTTATCGACATCTAGTGAAAATTTCATGTCATTAGCACCTCTAGTAATATATTTACTGAGAAAAATGGTGACGTGTTCAATACTTATTTTACCCGCTGTATGTTTACTTAAACTAAACTAAAATTTCAAAACATGTTTACACTTTGAATTAAAACGTACATCTGCCCTTTCTGGGACAGAGACGCGCTTTACGCAAAGTGTGAAAACGCGAAGTAAAAAGCCTGCTTTGATGTTGTCCTGCACGTGAGTCACTTCTCAAACGGCAGGTGTTGTTGTGATCAAAGCATCAAGGCTGAAACGTACAGTAGATGCTGTTTGCACTAAAGAGAGGAAAAGAAAAACACTTTAAAAACATGCAGCCTACACTACGCCTGAATCAAAGTGTGACAAACATGTAGGCACAGAACAGTTTTTGCTGAAACTCAAATAGCCTCATTTACTTCAGTTCATACAAAGTGTGACGTTCTCTCAAAAACAATGCATTGGAATTATATTGGAATACAAAATGTTTACGATCGCACAGCGATGAAGATGTGCTTCAGCAGCGCTGCACGGGCATAAAACATTAACTATTAATTGCAAACAACCTGCTGGTGTCCAAAAATCTGTTTTACTGTCAATAAAAGTCTAGCTTTGCTGCCAAAATGTAGCTGTCTGCAAATGGAAAATGATGAAACGATTGATCCTGGAGTTAATAATTACACTGAATTTAAAAAAAGGTAAATTGATGACCTTAGGGCTACACCACTTCAAACATCAAAGTTATCTGATAAAATTTTATCAAAGTGTTTTAAAAAAAAAACACTCAAATTTGCAATCTGAAAAGTGCAATTAAAGTTGCCAAAGCAGGATGTTGGTGGTGTAGAAGGCAGAAGTGGTAAATTATCTGTGGGCTCATCCGGAGCATGCCATTCTCTTTTATCTCAGTGTTTATGCAAAAACAGATGTTCAGACTGTCTTCCTTCCTTTCCGTGATCACATTCAGTTATGACTTCTGGAGGTGTTAGATTGGGTAACATTTTTAAAGTAAAAAAAAAAAAAAAAAAAAAAAAAAAAAGGCAGAGAATTAGGATTCATATAAAATTGATAGAATTTCAGAGCAAATACTTCCTGATGAGAAAAAGTGCCAAAAATTAGGACTTTTTTTTAATAACTTTGACAAAAACAAAAAAAACTAATCCTTATTTGGCGGTACGCAATCCACAACACAAGCGATCGACAACAAAAGCATGGCGCCGTATCTCAAGGCACTCCTTCCATTTATGACAACAGAACAAAGTCCGAATCTGTCTCAGTCGTTCACACACACACACACATGCACTAACAAAATACATGCACACACCTCACTTGAGGAATTATATAACATGATAGGTGAATAGCTGAGGGAGTGACATTGCAGCARCACCTGCAGTTAGACTTTAAGTCGTGCATAGAGATTACAGGACGACTTTAACAAAAGCTCGAATCTCAGTGTAGTCGATTAGAGTGTCTGAGATTTATGACACGAAACACAGTTTGTACATAAAAAAAATTAAAATCAAGCTTTCAAACATATCAGAGCCACTTGCGTAACATTGAAGATGGTACCCCAATAAAATGTGGTGTTTCTGCATTAATCTGAAGGAGCGTTGAKGATAAACACGGATACAGCAAAGCTTGGTAACTTCCCCTGTTCCTCAACCAGATATTTATCAGGACTTGTCTTGCTGTGAAATTGCCATGTTTCATTAGTGATGACAATTTTAACCACTGATAACTTTGGATGATCAATCTTTCACATCAGTCTGATAAAACTCTGATAAAAAACGGTCATGATTTGATGAGTAATTTGGTTCTTACTCCATAATTACGATCTTAACCGTGTTACCCTCTAACAGTTGATCTAATGACATTTTGYCTATCTGACTGAGTTTTTGATTTTCAAAACCTTTTAAATACTACACTCTGACAGAACGTTGATTTAGTGACGTTAATTTTAAGTCTATCAATGTGAACTTTTTACATAATTTATWTTAGTGTGTCAATGTTTTGCTGTCAGTAAAACACAAATAAATCATWTTCATCTGAAATAAAAAAAATTAAGTCTAAGTGTAGATTCTAGTAGAAGTGTTGAAAGTATTAGCTGTCATTACAGGCGGCACTCTATACAGAAACCTATAATTATCTTATTTATTGCATCTATGAACATWATAAGCAAAAATGCTTTATTTGCCACAAATAAGAAAAGGTTTGACAGCAAACTTTGACTTCAATGCCATCATAGATAAACCAAAAAAAGACATTCTGTACAGTTTTTAGAAACACGGACGTAACACAATGAGATGTCTTTTGTGACAMCAAACTAGATTTTGTTTTCCTAGAGTGTAATTATTATATGATCGTATAATACCAGAGTATTTGACAGCTCACACTGTCTACTGGGTAAGTTTATAAAACATGTCTCCGAGCTTCTGTCTACATTATTGATGAGTCACAACTAATGTTTTCTTGAAGTAGACTCAAAAGCGCAGAACTTCCTGAAAGTTTAAAAGAAAGTACAAATACATTCAAATAAGACTTTATACACAGGGCACGTGATAAGCCACTTGCATTCATCCTGACTGAGTTATAAATACAAACAGCTCAGCCCTGCAGGACCCTGAGGGAGCCAGAGACCAGACGATGACTTGCACTTACCTGAGAAGCTGTGAGCAGTTTGTTGGGTCAAATCTCTGCCTGGTGTTTGCATGTCCAACTCAGACTGCCTGCAGCCCAGAGGCACACTCTGGACYAACACCTGACTGTGTGCCAGTTGTCAGTCCTGTGACCGCACCCCCCCACCTCTCTATCACCACCCCCCCAATCTGCACGAGACTGCTAACCTGTCACTCAAAAACGGAAGTGTCCAGCTTGTTTCACCTTAAATTACAATCTGGATCCTCATGAGTTTGGTCAGTTTGCACAGCACAGTGCAATTAAATAAATGATCGGTTCAGTATGTCAAAAAAAAAAAAACTCTTTTGTCACGAGCGGACTTTAATCCTTMTGGCCTGACTTTATCGTGATGTTTTTGTGTGTTTTATCACTACAGTTCGCGGCGGCGGTGAGCTGTAAACCGAGCGGAAGAAGGTGACTGACCTGGTCGGTGTGTTGAACCGCAGAGGAGACGCTCGGAGCCCGCTGCTCGCTCTTTCGGGTGTTTCACTCGTCTTTCCCCCGGGGACAGAAGCGTCGGCACCGTGAGAACCGAACCGAACCGCGGGCGTTTGAAAGGCGGCCAGGTCAGGTCGGTGTGGCGTGAAGTCTTCTGCTCATTGCTGCGGCTGTGCTGCTTTGGGTCGGTGCATGCCTTGCCTGGTTCTCCTCACTCCCTCCCTGGTTCTCCTCACTCCCTCCCTCCTGCACAACACAACCTCCCGGGAGCTTGAGAACACTAAAAGAGGCGTCAGGTTACCCTCTAAAACTCGGCTTTTCTTCTTTTAAACGAACCGTGTAGGCGTATTTTCTCTATACTTCCTGCTGATGATAAAAATAACACACAAACTAATACATACAATAATAATTTGACAAATTGTTTTATTTTTTATTTTTATTTTTTACTGGAGTTACGTCAATTAAGCTCCCTTGGATGGCCTTGTGGGGAAAATCAGCCCAGTGTTCATGTTTTTTATTGTGCTGTCAATAAACACAATTTATATTGTGTGTGTGTGTGTGTGCGTGTCGCTATACTGTATGTATACAGCGGGTAAAATAACTAATACATACAATAATAATTTGACGAATTGTTTTATTTTTTATTTTTATTTTTTACTGGAGTT
>NW_013952417.1:1875279-1877786 GCF_001266775.1 Austrofundulus limnaeus | reverse complement strand
ACAGTAGATCCACATGCATGCAGGTTGAGGAATCATCCACACTTCAACTCTTGGGTTCGACAAAAGAATGTAAAATTTTTTTTATTTAATTTTATAATTGTCATAACAAAACAAATTGTAGATTTAAAAAAGTAATAATTTGAACTGAAATAGAAAGTGTCTTTCCTGTAAAAGGTTGTTCTGTTAGCGACGTGAGATCAGATTTACCACCATTYTAGTTTCTTATGACTATTGAGGTCATAATAGTCACATCAGGCTTTTATCTTGTAAGAATTAACATTTAAAGTTGGATAAGTAATTTAACAGTGTCGACACATATTATGAGACTTACCTTTCAGCACTTCAACAGAATATTGTGTGTTTTTAGACATTAAAAGCTGCTAGTAAAACAAAAATATCTACATTTTAACCTAAATAGGWAATAAATGTGTCTTACTCTCACCCCCTGCTTTACAGAGTTTGTCATAACTTGTTATCTGATCAAGAAATAACTGAACATTATCTTTATGTGCAAAATTAGTTCCACGATGAATAATCCATTTACAAACTGACTTTGAGTGTCCTGGACCAACCCCAACTCTAACCTTACACTTTATTTGAACTTAATCAAGACTTTCACTGTCGTAGTTATCAGTAAATTRTATCTTTTTMTCTGGRGGTTTTAAAGTGGTGAAAGCATCTTGGAAGCAGGGACTTATTGTGTGACTCATTAAAACTCTCACCAATTTAACCAATTCATTTGATGTGTTTTGCTAATCCTGAAAAGAAAACTTGGAAAGATGTTCGTAAAAATGTGGCRTCTTTTGTAGACTTTGGGCAAAATKGTTCCACTGCAACAGAYAGCAAAWGCAACAGCAGAGCAACCTGGCAATARAGTTTCTAAAACCACAGTTTCAGATCGTGGTGATTTTTTTTTTACCATTCCTTTCTTTTTTTTCTGCAGTGATGCACCGACTTGCATAACAGTAGCTGCATAGAACTGAACTGATTGTGGGCTTCCAAAATTAGATTTTAAGAGAAATGAATGATTGCGTTTACATAATTATCGTTGCTCTCAATGAGAATGTGTTACAGTATATATGAAAACATTTACCTTGCAGGAACACAGGACTGCGATGTAGCAAAATTCAAAACCAAACTGAATGTACAAACCAATACTGTATGTTGTCACTCCTCACAGATCAAAGTGAAGTTAAATCCACCCAATGGAAAGTTTCAACCCRTTGCAAAGCTTCGAGGCTCAAAATATGTGCAAGATGGCTGCACGGCGTTTAGAAAGTTGCAACGAAATGGTGTTTAAAAGTCAGTGTAAAAGGAGAAAACTAACTTTAGGTTAATGATGCTGATGTCAATGTTTGAATTAAGCCAGTGGTCACACTCKTTCTTTTTCCCACATCGTTCCACTGCATCCTGCCCACACAAAACTTCGTTTTGTCGAGTAAAAATAAAACAAAAACCCAAAACGACACTCTTGAGAGTTTTCTTGTCACAAACAAAAYGAAGCAATATTTTCTGATTGTTTATAGAGTTGAGTCCCAGCAGACTGGAGTTCTACTATCTGACGATGTTCATCATCAGAGTGCTCGAGTATCTGCACAGGGCTCTCCCACACTGTCATTGTACTCTCATTTTTATAAAGCAGGGAGGCATGTCATGTTTTTTTTTTTCAGCCTCAAGAGTTTAGTAAGCTGCCGAGAGTCGCTAACTCTGGCTAAAGATGTAGAACTGCTGGAAATAAAACCGTTTAAAAACAACATTGTATCAGCATTTAACAAAAACAAAACAAAATATGAGGAAAATATTATTTTCTTTAAGCATTTTTAATGCAGACTAATAAACTCGTATTTTTTTGAATCATTCACCTCAGGTTCATCCTTTCTGGTTCTCACTCTCTTCACCTTTACAGGTTTGTACGGAGCCCACGAGGGGACATGGGGGGATTATTTTTTTATTGTGTTACCTTCGCAATACTTTTTGCGTTACCTCACAAACGTTTGCATTCCCTCGCAAAATTGTTTTGCGTTCCCACGCAAAAGTTTGTTTTGTATATGAATCGAATTAAATCAGACTTTTATTTTGAAATATCCGGTTACCAAAACGTGTCGCCACAAGTTCGTGAAATTGACATTGAAGTTCTGTCACTGCACTGTTAAAATATCGGCATATGACATACTTCCACGCGTGGCTGTGTGATATATTCATTCTGAAGCTGAATTAAAGCAGTAGGCTAACTCGCTAATGGTAAACATGTGAGTTTGTTAAACCAGCAGGCACAACAGTGATAAACAACTTTTGCGAGGGAGTGCAAAAGATATTGCGAGGCAACGCAATATATTGCGTGGGAACGCAAAAGAAAAAAGATCTCCCATGTCCCCTCGTGGCCTCCGTAGATTTGGATGAGAACAGAGAGAAAAACAAACAAACAAACAAACAAACAAACAAACCCAAGTTTAGTCATGCTTTGCTGTGCTAGCAGCCCACAACCGTGTCCTTACAGTCAGTGTTGC
>NW_013952417.1:1864959-1874469 GCF_001266775.1 Austrofundulus limnaeus | reverse complement strand
AAGGGAGAGCCCAGACACCCTGCAGAGGAAACTCATTTCGGCCGCTTGTATCCGCGATCTCGTTCTGTCAGTCACTACCCAAAGCTCGTGACCATAGATGAGGGTAGGAATGTAGACCGACTGGTAAATCGAGAGCTTTGCCTTCTGGCTCAGCTTGGCTTCACCGCGACAGACCAGTACAACGCCCGCATCACTGCAGACGCAGCATCAATCCAGCTGTCGATCTCCCGCTCCGTTCTTCCCTCATTCGTGAACAAGACCCCGAGTATAAACTCCTCCTGGGGCAGGACCTCCTCCATGGTTTAGTGGTTTAAGAGATATTTTGCTAACAAACAGCTGACTCCAACAGGCTATTCCAAGGTTTTAGGCATAGGAGTTGCAAAAATATTTTTCATCTAAAATGTGTGTTGGATAATGATAATACTCAGCTGTGACACACAAAGCTTTAGCTCTAAATCTGTCCATTTAAGGGAGGAATAGCAATATGCTGCTATAGTTTTAGGGATAAGTGTTTTCATATAAATAAAATCTAAACACGGTAATTTGTATTTGTCTGTAATTTGATGAAAACAGTTTGGAAATACATTTGGAGCTGATAACAGTTTTTCAGATGTTAGAYGAAAAGTCCGAATTAAATCTTATCGAACAAACTGAAGTTTCTGAACTCATAACAACTCAAACAAACTCATCCTGTTCAGAAGCAGAATTTTTGTAGATCAGTCTTCATAATTATATGAGTTTTATCGAACAGGATGTCAGTTTAATCATCCCTTTTAACAGTTTTGTAATTATCCCAATAATATCATAGCTATAAAAAAATCAATATGATACCTGCTCCACTTTGATGTCGTAATCTCCAAGGACCTTCTTTCCTCTGAACACTTTTGCCCTGAAAGAGAAGAGAAAAGAAGYATTTGTTTTCTATTTTCACTCAACTTCAGGTGACTCTGCTGCYCTCTACTGGACAGAACAACATGCTGAGCATTACACAGAAAATGGATGCCTGCTTGGACACATTCATGGTAAAACTTTTTTGAGATATTAGGTTTTAATGGATATTTTGAAAGATTTTAAAGGGAACAAAATAATAAATTTTGCACTTAAACCTGCAATTTGTGTCAATTTGTCCAATTGAGATTGTATGGCAAACAAACCATCTTCCTGTCTAAATGATTATTGTTCTTTAAACGAGCACAGTTTGGTGTTATCTCTTCCTAATGTCTTACTGCCACACGCTGATATGGTCTGACGTAAACACACAGAGGCAGACAGATGGAGGGACGGGAGGAAGAGACGAAATGACAGAGAGGGAAAAATATGATGGATGACAGCCAAGAGAACACTCAGGACATGTCAAAATATACAGAACTGCAAGTGGATCAAAAATGGTTAACAAACCAAACACTGAAGCTTAATAAAGAAAATAAAAGCAGCAGATGTAAGTCAGTTTTATGTCAGAGTGCTTCCTTTTCTGTTTGTGTGATTTACGTTGTTTAAGCACCAAGGTTTACTGTGTATAACTGGATTTTTTTATATACTGTAAATGCTCAGACAAAATAATGAAATCAGTCTGCTTAAGTTCAGCRTCTTTTTAACAATAATTTCCTCTGCAGGTAAATGAATTCACTGTCAACCTGAAATGCATTCCTGCCAAAGTATGCATTGCAAAATATTMATTTTAAACAACTAAAGCAGCACAATATTTTTTTCTTTTCTATCAATTGAAAATCTTCCTTGAATTCCTTCCAAAAACAAAAAAATAAAAAATTTAAAAAAAAAACCCACACAGGACCTTGAGTCACACAGTGAGACAGCATCTGGCTCGTTTGTCTCCTTCATTAGAACCAGACCATCTGTGCATGAAACCCTCAGGAGAGATTGCACTTCAAATTTCAGCAATCAATAACTGCACGAGCAAAATGAATAATTGCAAAAATTAAAACATATATATCTTAATCTGTCAGTTATTTAGAGTGTTTGTTTATGGTATTTTGCAGCGCTGCACACGTGACATTCATCCTTTCATTCATAAAGCATCTCAAGTGTTGTTTAAACACAGGGTGTACAMGTTTATTCAGAAAACTGCAATAATCTTCAGTCCTTCAATCATTATCGGTGATTAGTAAAAAAAAGAAAAAATGTGCCTTGTCAGCCCAAAAACAATTATGAGCAACTATCATCTTTTACTGAAAAGCATTTCATTTCATTTAGACCCAATGTTCACATGACTCACACATGGACACAAATCTGAATCTGAACAAAGCTGCAAACGAAAGCCTGAGTCTTCAGCTACATGTTGTTATCTAATAGTGCTTTTCTGCTCAGAAYRTTATTTTTTTCTTCTTTTTTTCCAGAAAACCTATAACCCTCCCCTATCAGAAAAAAGAGAAACAACTCCTAGCACCCCCACAGTCTTTGTGCCATGGTAGTTTCTTTTAAAAGGATTTGCTGAATGGAAATTAGGATCATGTTACCTCAGTTTTACAGACAAAATACATGCATTCCCCTCCATGGGAATGGTGAAAAACATAAATGAAAAAATTAAGAAAAAAAATCCCGGGCTGATAAGATTAGGAGCACTAAATGTATCTGTGTGCCTGCATGAAAACCTGACAGAGCATCAGAAAGTCGAGAAAAATGCGAAAATGATAGAAATGTAACTGATGCAGAAATACTTTATTTATAAAATRGGATTTCCTTTGGCAAAGCCTTCAGTAACAGGTGTTCATTTTTATGTGACAGTAATCTGCAAACAGCTGCAGAGCTGTAATTTTGCATTCTTGGGGTTTGCTGTGAGTAAGACAGAGCGGGAAAAAAAAGAAAAGAAAAAAAGAAAGAAATGCTCCTTTGACACATTTTCAGTGTAATTGTGAATATGTTCCCAACCAGACACACATTTTCACATCTGGCAAATTTAAATCACGCTCAGGCAATTCATTCAGACAAAACCAGGATCCCGAGGATTCACTCCTCTCACCGACAAGCTTTCTTTAAAGTCCCTTTTTATTTGCAGCTGAGTGTTTTTCTTTCATGTTCTCCACCTCCCGGAGACACTGTCTTTGCCTTGCTTTTGTTTGGCAAGTAGTAGTGAAGTGACTTTTGGTTAAGTCTTTCAGCTGAAACCTGCTACCTGCTGAGGCTGTAAATGAGTTCTGCCAGGAGACTATATATAAAGCCATCCCAGATTTGTGAAACACACACCCGAAGTGTGTGTTACATCTGTTCACCGCATCTCTTAAGTTTGTAGCATCCAGAGTTGAAAGTGGCGTAATGGTAAATATAAAAGCCCCAGCCTGAGAAAGAAAAGGTGTCACACCTGAACGCACACGGCAGCTGTGTTAAACCAGCCCATCAAAAATCAATGCAACACATTTCACACAAACGTCCTGACAAATATATGTTTATACTGAACACTAAGCTGATGTCAAAGCTCTGCCAACATGTGCTAATGTACTTTTAGATTCCCCCCTCAAACAAGTTATCACTTCACAAAACCTAAAAATGAATCATTTCATTTATCTTTCATGGCTTATCTTATAACACAATAATGAGCCTGACATGTTTATAGGCAGGTAACACAATTTCACTTTTACCTAATAAAGACATAGTTGAGATGAGGCTGTAGCCAGCACATCATCTGACAGGTAATTCCTGCAGTTACATTTAACTGATTTGTGGCACACATGAATGTGTGTAAATCCACTCTAAACTTTACATTTATGATTAAATGCAACAAAATAAACAGTTTAAAAGTGAAAGACATTTCTTGTCCGGCCTCTGAGCTGTTGGTTTTGAATATCTGTGCTCCCCTGAGCAATTTCGTTGAGTAGCCCTTTATTAACGGCTCAAGATAAGCTGCTTTGACCATAAACTACATCCCCCATAATGCATGTTGATTATTTTACCTGCAAAAAAGATGGCATCCCACTACTAGGTGAAGGTCCACAGGATTTTTTTTTTAATTCACCAGGTAAAATCTACATTTAGCTACATTTTTGACTGCTGTTTTTGTTATGGTCCAGTTGTACTGGGAAGCAGGAATTTCCCACTTACTAGTAGTACTTTTAAACTGGAATGCCCCTTTAGTGGGATTTCCCTGTTGGAAAGCTGGAGAGTTTAAAATTCAAGAGGGTAGCTACTTATGACAACTCAACATTGAGTAAAACTCACTTACTTTTACTTTTAATAGTATTTCTGAACTATTTACTTCACATTTAGTCAGTAGTACATGTAGTAATTTTCAGTATTTATTAGAGGATGTGTTAAAATGCTGTTCCTATGTACAAAATATCACGTAGAGCTCAGTGACGGTTTGTGCTCAGGCGTAGCAAAGAGATGAGGAACATTTTGTGTTTAGTTGAAGTTAAACATGAAATGTTATGTTCACGAGGCTCTCAGAGGCAATGAGTTTTACACTCCTGATCTTTATAACCAGACACCCACAGGTTTACTGTRTTACAACACACAACAACAGAGTTTGTTCTCTGACCATCACAAATGCCAGACTCTTCTGTATTCAGACCCTCTGCAGCACAAGTATTTTCTGTGTCACTCTCATAAACTGTAACGCAAACACAGTTGTTAAAGCAGCATATCTCCAGTTGTGTTTCAAACTAAACTAGTTGGGACCCAGAAGCAACATGAAGTCTTCTGAAATGTTCTCATGTCTGATTGACAGATGACATTAGCTGACCTGAAAAAAGATCATTTTCTTCAGAAATGGAGCTACTTCATAAAATGTCATGTATTTATTACTTTTTTAAAAGGTGACTTCAAAAACCAGTTTAGGTTTGAAAAGGACTTATATCGCAGGAGACTCAGGAGCACACAGGGGTTATTTGTTTAGGCGGCACGACGGCTCAGTGGTTAGCACCGACGCCTCACAGCAAGAAGGTCCTGGGTTCGATCCCCGGTTCGGACCTGGGGTCTTTCTGTGCGGAGTTTGCATGTTCTCCTCATGCTTGCGTGGGTTTTCTCCGGGTCCTCCGGTTTCCCCCACAACACAAAAACATGTACAATAGGTTGCCTTCAGGCCCAGGCCACCCTTGAAAAAGAGATCTCAATGGGATTTGCCTGGTAAAATAACAGTAAATTAAATTAAAATTATGTAAGTCGGTGGAACACAAAAGCTGATGGGAGGAAACAGGAAAACAGATCAAGGATTGATCCATAAAAGATGCTCCAACATCACTTGCAAACTCAAAGCCTTGTGTTTTTTTTGTTTTAATTAATAACATTTTGATGCCTAATTAGATAATGTTTGTTTATCTGTGCGYTAAATAAATCAAAAATTGAAAACAGAACAAAAATAATGAAAAGTAATCATCCGATGCAAGGAACTGGGTGCAGCTGAGACTGAGATTTGTTTGTCTGCTGAAGAAATAACTGCAGCCTAATCACGTTTTTAAAAGTGTTATTTGATGCCTAGTTTCATTGACGTTGCTTTTTGTTTGTTTGTGTATGACACGTATCAATTTGAAAAAATAAAAATAAAATAAAGAGGAKGAMGGGGTGTTCCAAACAATTTCAGTTCTGCTGTTAACGCTACAGTTTCACTCTTGAGGTGAGGATGAGTCACAAAAAATGAGTCAAGCTTCAAAAAGAAGTCTGTGTCTAAGAATTCATAATTGTGCTTCTACAGATTTCTCCAAATATGTAAGAGACAAATTCTTCTTCAGCTGATTTTCAACCATGGGTTAACTTGAAAACTTCCAGGACAAGAAAATTCATTTATTTACAACCTGARGCCAAACTTCTTGTCTTCTTTGGAGGAAGCTGGAGTCTGAACAACATCACTTTCGTCATCAGATGATTAGATGCACAAATGACTGTAAAAGTACATTCAACTATTAGAAAGCCACTAAAAAGCAGCCGCGGCTCTGCGAGGGGCTGAATAACACCGCTCTGCTCAGCAGGCTCAATTTTTTCYCATCGTCATTTGAAGGGATCTCAATTTCATTATTGATCAGAAGAGTCAATGGGCAGCCCGTAGACATTAGGCCTTTCAAATCAATTCACAGTAATGACAGAGCGAGGGAAGAAGACGACGGGGAGAGATGAGAGGAAAACACAAAGAAGAGAAATGACTGACGTCTTCATTGCYGGAGCGGAGACAGCAAGCGAGCCCAAATGAAACAGGACAAGATGAAATAATTGCAGAGTGCAATCGAGACACGTCAAAGATTGAGGATTGATTTATTTGTTTTCAGGGTTCCCAGGGAGCAGGGAGGGAAAGCCTGAAACACATGTTTAAATGCTAAAAGGTCATCAAAAAAAGGCACACTTATCTCAAGAAATATGTTCCGAACRCTTTGTTGGCTCAGGTTTGAAGCTTGCATCACGTAATGAGTTTTAACTGCCAGGAATAGATTCTATAAGCATATGAAAACTGTTTCTGCTTCCCATTAAGACCTGATTCMCAGCACAAGACGTCTCCTGATACCTACTCACACACTTCCTCACTCCCTTTTTTTCTTTCTCCTCCTCATCACTTCCACTCGATCCTCTGTTCTCTGCAGTTTGCCCACTTCTTGAATCATTATTTTCTCTCATCWTTTCCCCCCTCTGTGCTCTCTCTCTCTCTCTCTGTCTCCCTGCTATATTATCACGATCAAGAAAAGATGCTGAAAATGGACAGATGGTTGGGTCTAAACTTGTTTAGTGAGAATGAGGAAAACACTGTTTTCTAACTGAGTTCATAATTAAATGATGGTCTACTTATAGAAAAAAACACGGCGGTGATTATAGGCAGTACAATAATATGGACTGCTGGCAATAAAATGGCCTTTTCAGAAGCTTAAGAGTTCARTTACATATGTGCAAAATTTTTATTGCATACCTAGTACATAATCACTAAATTGAACAGTTTTGGGCTTTAAAATGAAAGGAATTGTTTTATTTATCAGACTATTGATCCTTTTTTGTAATTGAACTGCTTTGATCCACCCTGTCCTCTTTTTTCCTCTCATCCTGACTGCTGTGAGGGCATGACTGAACAGGCAGACACACTTTTTCATCTTAATAAGGGTCATTTTTATGCAAACAGAAAGCTTTTACATTCAYAAATATGACATTCCTGATTTAAAGAGAGGGAACGTTGTGGTAAATGAAAACAGCATRCCTCAAATGGGTCTTATTCAAAGAGCTATCCGCAACAGGTAAGATATTAATTGTTCTTAACATATTTCCACAAAGCCAAACTTCTAAAAAAAACACTGCTTTGAGTTATCCAAAGCTTTTTCTCTCAAACAGGTTTGGTCAGAACTTTGCAAAGTTATGCTACCAAAATATAAATGTAACTTATTGCATATGTATAAATAAGAGTAAAGGGGACAAATGCAGGATTTGTGTGAATATGTTCTTCTGTCTTTTTTTAGTGGTTTTTGGACCTGAGAAAATAGACAAGTGTTTGATTCAAACAAATGTTGACGTAGATCAGAAAACAAAAGAACCAAAAATTGACAAGAAAGCAAAGTACATCTGTAAAATCTGGGACTAGAAACAAACAATGCCAGATTTGTGACAGATACATAAATAAAAGTATCCTACTAATGAAATGTGGTAGCAAATCAACTTATAAATATTTGAATGAATTTAATTAATTATACAAAATAAGAGTTTTTGTTTCCAGACTTATTGTCTGATAATCCAAAATGTTCCATCAGATTTACCATTTTTTAAAAACAATCTTGACAGAAGTTATTCAGATTTATCAGCCACACAGACAGAATGCACAAACAAAAGCATGAATAAAAATGTAAGTTAGGGATCAGCGCTCAGATACTTGTCTTACAGTCCAGCGAGGASTTTGACGAGTTTAAATTACTCTGGTGAACCTGATATTTTGCAAACCACGGTGCCTGAAGCCTCGCAGCACACAGAGCTGCAAACGAATGGCCTCACATATTCCTGCCTGAGGTGAAGATGTCACCTGAATAATTCAGCTTCATCACAGGAGGCTGTTMCACCTCCTCCTGCGATTATCCACCCTGTCGGGGCTCTGTGGGGGTCCAGTTACTGCAGAGACAAACCTCCCTGACACCTACTGTTAATGTGACAGACCCAGTAAAAACTGAAAGTAATATACWGGTGACCAGAAGTCGCCTGATGKYTTAATCACAAATGGTGCCTTTASAGTTTTTATTATTGATTTGTTTTGTGTTGCAGAATGAAACAGGACCAATRTATTCTGTWTTTGCTCAGTTTCAAACATAAATAAATGAAACCTTATTTCAGAGAGACTTTAAATGTACAACACCGGCGCAGAGATGGAACATCSSTAACTAATCAGRCTGAATGTRGGGCCGTCTAATCGCTGCAGACAACTATGATGAATCCAAAACAAGCAAAACACACATAGATTTGCCACGATGCTAATTACCCTCATATATTTACTTAGAKCTAATACATGGTAAATCAAACACAGAGTTCTCTTTGTGATGATAGCTAAACATATTTTATTGCTTTGATAACTGAACTACAAACTTTTATAATCAAACCTGAATCAAAATATGGCATCTTCTTCACAGTCAGAAAACAGTGTCAGACAAAAATGAAGAAAAATCTGACTTTTTTAAAGTTTCCTTGCAGTTTCACAGCATTTATTAAAAACTGAGGCTGCTTGTGTCTGTTTTGTGTGTGCAGGGATCTCTGCTCCTCGTCTGCTTTCTGAGTGGTTTTATTATTTTACTGTGAGAAATGATGATGCAGCCTCAGTGGTTCTCTCATGAACACACACAACCTCACATTGCTGTGTGTGTGTGTATATTTCAGAGCACTGACAGCACATCTGTGTTAATAGTAAAGCGCAATCTGAGGAACATCTTGAAAAGTGGCAGCAGAGTTTATTGATTTCCTGAAGTAGGACTAAAATCCCAGCAGCAGATCCTGAGAAGACTGCGTGGGCGTGTTGGTTTTGTCTTTGKGAGCGTTTGAGTGTGATGTTAATGTGCTTCTTGTCCTCGAGACGTAGGCAGGAGTGACAGTAATCGTTTTTGTAATCTTGTCCCTGTAATTTGAAGACTTGCTTTAACGTTTTATTTAGTTCATTCGTTTGTTCTTCTCCAGCACTCACAGTTTGTCCATCAGGTCACCTGTAGCGGCTTTAAAGKGGGTAGGGGGGTATTATGCAAAATCAACTTTTTTTGAGCTTTATATCATGTTATGTCAGTCCCTCATCAAAAACACAATAAGAGTGTTGCTTTGACTCATTCATTCATGTTTAAGAAATCCTTGAATCTCCCATTATGGCCATGTGGAGGTGTYTAAATGCTTGCTGATACAAAGCACCGCCTATTTACACAAAGCTCCTCCCTGGAGCTCAGTCTGAAGCCAATCTCCCACCCACAGAGCACCCCTCCCACGAAGCATTGTCATGAAAATGTGCTGACATGGTAGTGTTAGAAATGGTAGGAGGTTCTTATAGAGACTGGGGACAATTTTAAGGCACTTAGATTTTTTTTAATTTTATGTATATGTATATACAGTACACACACACACACACACACACAC
>NW_013952417.1:1862240-1864879 GCF_001266775.1 Austrofundulus limnaeus | reverse complement strand
CACACACACACACACACACACACACACACACACACACACACACACACACACACAGTTTTTTTAATGTAATAGTTTCTTGATTGTGGTATTGAGATGAACGATGTCCCTTGAAGTTACATAATACCCCCCACCCTTTAAACTTTCTTTTAATTTGTTCATGTAGTTTTAATACAAATACTTTTCTCGTGCAGTTTTAATATTCAAAACTAAATATCTTCATGTCTCAGTCTGAAAGAGCTTTCGCTTTCAGCTGTGGATTAACACCCATTTGGTGCCTATTTCTGAGTGCTGGACTGGGTTTCCAAAATCATCTTTAAATCATTATTTCTCCTAAAACACTTTCTTCTATTTCTGAGTTCATTTTTAGCATTATACTGTGAGAAWATTCTGTAATATTTAAAATTTACACTCAGTGCTGTTTTAATAAGAGGATTACTTTTTATGCTTTCAGGTAAATTTACAAAAAGGAGATTTGACTGTTCTATGTAAAAAAAAAAACATTTAACATTTAGTATTGAACGCCATTCGTCAACAATTTTCTCTCTGATGTACTGTAAGCTCCTTTTTCGGCTTTAAATAATTGGGTGTTGCAACAAACAAGAAAAGATCAGAAGATCTAACAGAACCTATTTTGTTGATGACCTGGCTCAGGTCTCCCAAACCAGGAAAAGACGTCTCATCTGAACACATGCTCAGCAGAAAGGCCTGAAGATCAGCTTGAACATCCCCCCCACCAGTGTAGGTGAATTTATTTCCTCACTTATTGGTTCCGTTCAGACTGAATCACTGAAATTAAGATTTCAGCTCACAGACGTGTTGAGCGATAAAACCAAGCAGTTAWTGGCAAAAATCTGACAAAACTGACTCTCAAGGTCAAAGAAAACCAAACTCATCATTACTGCAAATGAACGTTTTTACCTCTGTGAATGTGATGAAATAAATCAAAGCTGTATTCATGTTTTCTAATAGAAATATCAGAGAGAAAAATGACACCCAATATAACATTCTTTATTTTAGGCAGCAAAACAATCATTAAATATGTGAGTTAAGATGAAACTAGTTTTAATTATATTAGTACCTTCAAGCATTATATAAAAATTTAAGAGGAATCCCCACAGCCAGGAGCTGTTTTTGTTAATTATATTTTAGTATTTTTTAGTTGTTTTACTTTGATGTTTCTTTTTAATTTTAGGTCTATATATTTATATATTTTTGTATATATATATATATATATATATATATATATATATATATATATATATATATATATATATATATATATATATATATATGGATCATTCATCCTTTTTCATTTACTTTAGCTTAGGTTGAACACCTAGCTTTAACATCAAAGAATATAAATGAAACAGATATAGTGGAGAAGAAAATCGCACCTTTAGGCTGAACTCTATAACTGCCRTCCAACCTTTCCTCTCACTAAGTAACATAATGCCCCGCCAGAACACAGGCTCTCCACATCAAGCTTTTAAGATTAAAAAAGTTGTGTTCTCACTTGTACAGACCGGCCTTTCCGCTTCTATTAAATGGTTTATTTAGTGTCTGAAAGCTGATACAGAGTCAAAGTTACAGGGACAGTAAGATAAATGTGAGTTTGATAGAGAAGGAGCTAACATAAATCAACATGTCACTCAAGCTGCCACCGTTTTGTTTCCAGGAACTGCAGGGAGAAACAATAAATTGATCTCGCTGAATGATTAATACAAGGGACAGAAAACTGAGCACACAATCTCCAAACACAAAGCGATTGTATTGATTCAGATCTSTGTGATGAGAGGAGTGGACCTGAATAAACAGAGCGCATCGATTCATCTCAGGGTGTCGAGCTAAGGTGAGTTTGTAGAGACAGAGAGGACGTCGCATCGAGATGAGCAAATAAATCCTGACAAACCTGCTCAGTGCAAGCTGCAGCAGCGTTCGTCTGCCTGTTCTGCRTCCCGCTGTTCCTCTGAACACACGCATGACGACGGTTTCAAATGCACAAACATGCACGCAGGAAGCGAGCAGGTCTTGGTCGCAGAAATAGGCACTAGGGCTATTTTGAGTGTGAGTGAGAGTTCGAAGAATTCAGACACAAAATGGTGTCAGTGARGCAGCTCTAAGATTTGCTTCAGGACCAGAAAAATGTGGATCATGACAGCTGGCGGTTGGTCTACTGCTACTTCAACCACATCAGAACTGAATCCTCAGTTTAAAAATTGGTTTCTTCTTGGTAAGATCGTAAGGCCAGTTGTACTGTAAAAGGTAAAGCAAAGAAAGTATGTCAGAAATGAAATGTTTGAAGAATATTCAAAATGACAATAACGTTGAGGTACACTTCGCTGCAGCATGCAGAACGGGGCGGTGACAGACCTTTCCGTCAGTCCCATACCTTATATGGAAATGGGACTATTGCATTCCGGAAATGAAGGTTGCTCCTTAAAGACGCGGGATTAAGAGAGCAAAGGAAGAAGAAAGGAAGAAGTTAGTTTCTTCTACTCACGTTGAAGTACTCAGAGCATTATTGATTAATTTATTTTATCCACCTCCCCAAACACAGACCCTCAGGTTAACCTCACAGCTTTAATGCCTAAGGTTAACCTCACAGGCCTAATGCCTAAGGTTAGTTTGTTACTGTAATA
>NW_013952417.1:1860681-1861951 GCF_001266775.1 Austrofundulus limnaeus | reverse complement strand
CTAGCGCCCCCTTCATTTCCGGAATGCAATTGTCCCATTTCCATATAAGGTATGGGACTGACGGAAAGGTCTGTCACCGCCCCGATCTGCATGCTGCAGCGAAGTGTACTTGGGTGAGCTTTTGTCTTTGCACTCGTCTCAAGCAATGCTAAGCTAGTCGACATTTTGACTATTTAGCTAGCTGCTTTTCCACAGTTTAAATTATTATTTTCTTATCTGTATAATCGATCATGCGTGTAAGTGTCACTAAACTGATTTATGTTATGAAAAAATGTATGTTTATTTCTAACTGTTAGGTTTATGTATTTTAAGTTGTTTGGTTTACGTTTTGAAATTCATGTAAAATGATTATATTTTATTTCGTGTCAAACTATTTTTTGTTGGAAGTTATCGCGAGATTTGTGTACATGTGATTGTGCTGCGAGACTTGGATGAACAGAGAATGAGCGGAAGCTTGGAGGTGAGCGCCTGCAGCAGCCTTGTCTCGTGTTGTTATGGTATTTTGTAAATTTATTGGTTGTGGTGTTTTAATTATTTAATACTTTGATTTAGAACAGAGAACGAAGTGATATTCTTCTAAAGACCAACCTCCGAAGTGGCAGGCGGCCACGAGGTAACTTTGTTAAAGCACGTGTCATCTGTCTGTCTGTAAATGTATCTGTCTAAAGTTTTGTGTTTTGTTTTTATAGTTTTCACGGCATTTAATAAAAAAGCCCGTCGAAAGAAAGCCGTGCCAGTGTTGTCACTTTGGAGTTACAATGCGTAAACAGAAAGGAGAATGTAGAAGTGACTTAATTTAAAAATGCGAATGGAGGACAACAGAGCCAAYTTATGGAATGCTAACCGCAGCTAGCGTTTTAGCTTCCCGTTAGCGTCAAAGCTAATGGCTCGCTAATGCCAGGTATTTAAAGCAGGAATGGCGCTAACTTCCGAGCTAGTAATATTAGCTTAAGAGTGAATCCTTCATACGTATTAGTAATTTAAATACGTTAGTTTGGGAGCTGATGTGAAGGCTAAAGGCTAAATTTGAGGTGAGCTCTGTTGTATAGTAGCTTAGTAGCTAACGCTTTACCACAATTATTAATTGGAAATTACTCTTTCAAAGATTCTAAGCTTTCCAATAAAATTATTCGACACACTTTCGATCGTATTATTTATCCCACCCTGCCATTTAAAAATTCCATTCGTCAAAATTTTCCACCACAATCAATCCATAAATTACGCACTAAATACCTCAAATTTCCAATTGCACCAAGAGCCAAAGAAATCC
>NW_013952417.1:1857403-1859413 GCF_001266775.1 Austrofundulus limnaeus | reverse complement strand
TTTTTTTTTTTTTTTTTTTTGCCTAGAAATATTTGCTAAGGACCTGGAGGCGTTAGCTCAGTGGTGGGCAGCACTTATCTAAAAATTAGTTGCACTAACTCTAAAGCACAAACTTTAATATTTAGGTCCCCTGATTCTAAAGCACTAACACACTTAAACATTTAGCAAAATCTAATTCTAAAGCACTAAAATCCCAGCTGACCCATGGAACATTCCTCTGAGTCAACATGAGACAATATTTTTGTGTGCAGAATATTAATATTTCATCTCGTGAAGTGGTTCCCAATGTTGGGGTCTGAACCAATTTATGGGCCACAAAACATCAAATGAGGGTCCCCCAGGTGATTTCCAGACATCAATTTAAATACAAAAACAGAAAAAATGCTAATGGAATATTTTAATCATGATCATTGCAATTTTTTTAAATAATCATAGATGAATAAAAAATAGTATCATAGTTGCTAGGTTTGTTTATAGTTCTCATGTTTACCTCCATATAAATTTATCCCATAAATTTAGCAAGGGTTAATCCACTAATGAATTAAGAAATTAGCAAAAGCCCTAAAACACTAATCAGGAAATTAGTTCCCTTATACTGTAAGTGCTTTAGGGGAACTGTGCCCAACACTGCTGAAACTTTTGGCCACACAAACCAGTTTATGTCACGAGTCTGTAATGTGTTCAKATCTCAAACTTAGAAGGGAAGCTGGCAAGGCAGAGAAGAGGAATATGCGGTGATTCACAGGCGTCAAGTATAYRAAAGACTCAGAAGGCCATAGACACTTTGAACTGCAAGCTGTATAGGGTGAGTTATTTATTTTTTTATCTGTTTTATTTTCTTCTATTTTGTTAATGTTTTTATGTGTTGTACATTTAGACATCCGTACTCCTCAATGAGCTGTTGACCAAACTCACCCTCCTGGATGATCAGTTGGATACCCTTAAAAAGGAAAAACCTACCTTTCGACAGAGCCTAAAGCTAAAGAAGTTTAGTGAACACAACACAACACCTCTCTCACTCGTTTTGTCCTTTCACCTTGAGCAGTGGCTGTCAAATTAAACTGTGCTGCAGGAGCTGAAGGAAGTTGAGGAGGAAATCAAACACAAACAAAAACAACACTGTGATGATTGCGCTGCCAGGTCAGAATTCAGATTGTGACTCAATGTAGAGCTAATCAGAGAGACGTGAAACTCAGATATGTTACCTGTACATAAAGGCATGAGAATGAATCAAAGAAAACAGCCATGCGGGAGAAAGCAGTGAAGGAGGGTGCGATGCACAGCCAGAAGAAGAAGGCCAAAAAAAATCAGAGTAAGTTTTGCTTACTGATAGGAAAACATAACATTGGCAAAAATTGCAGATTGTATATATTTTTTGTCCAAAATACCAAATTTAATTAATAGCAATTGATTCATTTTATTTCTCTGTGAACACACTGAAAGGTTGTATGCTCCTTTTACATCATATACTTTCACAAACACCATCACTACAGCAATGTCTAAAACAGACTTAGTTGCACAGCACCTGTGAAAACATTTTCAAATAATGCTGATCCACATTTGCACATTCGTGCTTTAACAAAATGCATAAATGTAGCTCATTTTTGTATGTAGAAGATAAAACATTTGAGAACCATAAATATGAGAATTTGTGTTTTGACAGAGGCAAAGGTGTTAATTAACTTCACATTAGCAATCATGGTGTTTGTCATGTATTGGGATGTTGCGTGGGCTTACGTGATGACGTGACGGGAGGAGGACGTTAAGAGAAGGTGTGTTTTGTTCTAGAACGGAAAGATGTAACGAGGTGGTGGAGGAAGACGGTCCAATAAAGATAATAAATGGACACTGCTTCGCATGTTGATTCAATTCAGAATATCCTACCTAATTAAGTAATAAGGAGGATATACAACAGTGTTGCCATCTAGTTTTATACAGACCATTATAAAATGATTCACCATTGAAGAGGTTGTACTTATTGGGATCCATGATTAGTTGTAACATTAGACT
>NW_013952417.1:1847214-1856024 GCF_001266775.1 Austrofundulus limnaeus | reverse complement strand
CTATTATTAGTTAGTAACTATTTCATACACACATGCATATAATGTGACATTCTGTTCCACCCTTATGCCCCTATCTGGCAACCCCCAGAAAAAAATCCTTAACCCACCCCTCTCAAAGAGAGAATGGAATAATGACGAAAAGATTAGGTAAGAGAAAAATTGATTCAGAATGCAGGGCATTTAAGCTGCAGTGGACAAACGATTATTTTTTGTTCATCTGTCAAGAGGTGGTGGCGGTATTGAAAGAATACAATCTGCGGCAACACTATGAATCCCGTCACAAAGACAAGTATGATAGCTTGCAAGCCAAATGCGAGCAAACAAACTCTCAAAGCTAAAAAGTGGACTGTTAGCTCAGCAGAATACATACTGTGAAGAAACCAGAGAGGGTTATTTGATCGTGGTTTCTGGAAAACAATAAATTTTTACATTTAGGCACTCCTGCAATAGTCACGCTTTTTCTGTTACAAACTGACTCCGGCCCCCCATCAGAGAAGGGAAAAGTTATGTGGCCCTTACAGGAAAACGTCTGGGGACCCCTGTCCTAGAGGGAGAAGGGGGAAGAGGAATTTTCTCATTTGTTAATAAAAGTGTCTGTCAATTTTTTGTGGCATTTATTTACTTATTATATTGTGCCACTTCATTTTGGTTGTCTCTTTTCCTTGAAGGATGTCCACATTGACCATGTTTTAGTAAATCTATCCAACTGCAAATTGAGCCAGTGTGTAATTTTTCCCATTAGAATCCATAGTCTCCATCCCTTCTCTCTATGTGGGAGGTTCAAAGTGCTTCCACATGCAGCATAACCACTGCCCTCTGCCCTGTGCTCTCAGTTTCTTCAATCCTACTTTGGCTTTCTAGTCTGTTGTTTGTCTTGTATAATTCAGTGAGTTGTTTAGCTAGCATTGGACATTCGTCTTCATTGCTGGTCATTGCCAAGTTTTGCATTCTCCTATTTGATTTTTGTTAGCCCTACTCTCTGTCATATTTGTTTCACTTCATTGTTCTGGGTATTCTCGACTTTTAGGGACATTTTCTGTGTCTGTCAGGGAGTTCAGAAATCAATCTTGTCCGTTGATTCCCCCAAAGTCCTGTATAACAGTTTCTGTGTGTCATAACAGACTACAGTAGCATTCATCACATTCACATGGTCAAGTGGTGACATCACCTGTACACATAAACTGTCAGAATTTATGCATTTGTGTCTCTTTGCTATAGGACTTGTGGTTTTCTCTCAAACCCCTTCAGTGCAGAGCGTCAACCTCTCAATAACTTCCATTGTATCTGAGTTCTGAATTATGTCATTAAAACTATAAGTGTATTTTTAGCATGTGATGTTAACCACAGCCTATCAGGTCCTTCTGCCACTTAAAGTTCAGAATTTATTTTAATGCAACTGAGTTTTTGCACAGTGACTGTCTGAAGCTTACTCTGTGTTCCTGTCTACCTCTCTTAGAAGTGCTGGCAGACACTGGTATGTTATGTCATGGTACCTTAGTGACTCTAATGAGCCACTGGCAGCAACTTTAACATTTCTTTTGATCTTGGGTCTCTCTTTATACTTCTTACACCAGTTCATAGATGACAATTTTGGCATTCTACATGAGTGACACAGTATTCTTCGTCAATTTGGTGCCAACTCTCTTTGATAGCAGTTGCCAGATCAGCTTTGCAGGTCGGAGCCTGCTTGTGGACCATTTTTTTTCAATTTCCACCACAGGTTTTGCATTGGGTTGAGATCTGGACTATTTGCAAGCCATGATATCCACAGAATGTGTCTGTCTCAAAGGAATGCCTTCACTGTTTTTGCCTTTTGGCACGATGCATTGTCATCTTGGAAAATTATTTCATCACCTCCAAACATCTGTTCAATTGAAGGGATGAGAAAACTGTCCGAAATGTCAATGCAAACGTGTGCACTGATAGAAGAATTAACCACAGTCATCTCCCCAGTGCCTTTACCTGACATGCAGCCCCATATCATCAAGGACTGTGGACATTTGGTTGTTTTCTTCAGGCAGTCCTCTTCATAAATCTGACTGGAACAGGACTAAACAAAAGTTCCAGCATCATCACCTTGTCCAATTCAGATTRTTGACTCATCACTGAAGATAACTTTCATCCAGTTATCCACAGTTCATGATTGCCTCTCCTTAGCCCTTTGTAGTCTTGTTCTTTTTTGTTTAGGTGTCTGATGGTTTTCTTTTAGCTTTCCTGTATTGAAATCCCATTTCCTTTAGGGAATATCTCATGGTTCGGTCACATATATTGGCTCCAGCTTCCTCCCATTTATGCTTCATCTGTTTAGTTGTACTTTTTCGGTTTTCAAGACAAATGGCCTTAAGCTGTTTGTCTTGATGCTTTGATGTCTTTCTTGGTCTACCATTACGCATGGCTTTAACAACCATTCCATGCTGTTTATATTTGGTCCATATCTTGGATACAGCTGGCTGTGAACAGCCCATATCTTTAGCAACTATGCGTGAAGAGTTACCTTCAAGAAGTTTCCCAATCCTCTCTTTTGTTTCAAGAGYCATTTCTCTTGTTGGAGCCATGGTTCTTTGCCACTCCACTTCGTCCAGCAGCCCTCCAAGGTGTCATGACTGCAGGTGGTTTTAACTGCAGACTAATGAGCAGATCTAATCTGAGGCAGGTGTCCATTTAGGGAAAGGAAATTGACTGGGTGTGTCCTTATTTTCTACCTCCAATTTGAGTGATTCCATACTTTTTCCCTCAGAATTGAGTGATTCCAAATGTTTTTCCCTGTATTTGGTCAATAAAAGTAACATTCACTGACTTCCACAATGTTTTCTCTTCATTTCTTTGAGTGTTTCTGAAAGCCAACAAGTTGCACTTTGGAATGACCTTATTATTGTATCATGTTTTTAATTTGAGTTTGTTTTACATGAAATGTCTGAATGAGTGCTCATCCAAGACTGGTGATTCCATACTTTTTGCCAGGGGTTGTATCAGTTTAGATTAAAATTATTGTTGGGTTTTAGCAAAGTTCCTATTTTAGTCAGTAGCTTCTTTCGTACCCTTAAATTTTACCTGAGTTATGTTGTTTTTGTTTGTTCCTTGTGTTAAATCATGCTGAGCCTTATTTTTTACATTCTGCACCTTTTTTCTCCTAAAACACATCACATCCTTGGTAGCTTGCTGTAGAAGTTTTAGTTGTTTTGTGTTTTCTTCCTGTTTTCTTGGGATTTGATTAAACTCTGATTTCCCTTGATAATCATGAGAGTATTAAGGTCCCTGGCAAAATAAACATGAAGATCTCAAAGAGCTGGCAAAAACAAATACGGAATATTAGAAATAACATATTACAGGTTTTGTTCAGGTACAGTTGAAATAAAAAATAAATCAGACTGTAGACAGTGTAGCTTTGGACACGTCACTTTAAAGGAGCACATCTGTACCAAAAACTGCCTGTTGTGAGTTTTTGTTCTAGTTACCTATAGAAAGATTGAGCACTGATTATTCTGATAGTGTGTCGCATCAACAGATTTACTGTATTTATTCATGTATAATACGATCTTGAGCATAATACGATCATTTTTTGAGCTTACAAAGCATAAAAATCTAATTATTAATAACTCATGTATAATACCCCACCACCACCACTATATGGATGATTTTTAGGGTTAAATTTCTAGTATTATACATGAATAAATACAGTAGTTTGCTTTGTTTACTTCAGGCTCCGAAGTCAATACCTACCAATCTAATGAAATCATCATGATCTTTTCTACAATTTGTTCACATTTTCATTTTCTAATGTGACCTCCTAACCTAAAAATGACACCGTTACTGAGGAGAGAGCAAATGTAGCCACCATTTTTTGTTCAGTTGCTTTGAGTTCTTCTAGTTAAAATTGTGTATTACTTGAATTGATGCTGTTGTTTTTCTTATTTGCAATAAATGATTATTCACAAAATGTTTTCCCAGTAGTCAGAAAAACGGTAAAAGCTTGTTTTGTTACTGACGATGCCTATTCCAAGCTCTTATTATTCTGAATATAAAATGTTCATAGAAAATGAGCAAAGCAAAGACAAAATACAACTCATTTTAAGGAATCAATCAAACATTAAAAGGTAGGTGGTGACATTAGCTAATAATGTGGTGAAAGCAAAGCTGAAAAAGCCTGTTAAAACCCAGATGGCCCATTTTAGGTTGCATAGGTGATCAGAACATTCAGACTCTCCATGAGGTTCATCATCTAACATGAACACCAGGCTTTGCAGAATTTAGGTTTTACCAACCATCTGAAAGGTGTCCCTTTTTAAAAAGCTTCTTAAATAGCCTATTTYGCCTTCTCTAAATAGGACTGGAATTTTAGTAAATAATAATATTTACTACGCTGTTAGACTGAATCACTTCTATTGACAATGAGAAGAGTTTGCTGTTTTGTGCTCATAGTAGGAAAACAACAGACAAAGAAAAGACTGAAAAATGAAAATATGCTGCCAGGATACTGAGAGTATATTGCTATTATATATAAAAGTTATAATTTCATATACACATATAACCAGTTATTTCATACTTTCTGTAAATCATATAAATTTCATTTCACTTCTCAAATATCACTATGTTTGTCCCCTACGATACATTTAACAGTTTTTTTAATCTAAACAATCAATGATTTATAAAAGTAAATTAAGAAAATTAACAAGACTGCCCAAACTTTCACACCCTACTGTAAGTACTAACCTCTCCAGGAAATTGTACTGTAGATGTTTTACAAATATAGAAATTATCAATACAGACCATTCTGAGTGGAAGCTGTTTTGGGTGGAGGACTTTTTGGGTGAAGTTAATGAACATGCATATGTGGCTGTTGGACTCTTAATCAGTGTAGGTCAGATAGGACAACATCTGTGTCAAATTTCATCAAGATCATCATCATATTTATGGAAGTACAGTCTTGAAATAACAATTTTCAGTCAAGTGTTTTGATTCTTTTGCCTACTGCTAGGTGGCAGCTGAATACAAACACAAAATGATGTTATGAAATGATAGCCTTTCAGCTAAATAACGACAAAAATAAATCAGAAGCTTCTATGTTGAATATGGGGTCTATCACAAAACTGTTTGCTAGCTCAGTGTAGATCGGCCTACCGAATATCATGCTGCTAGGTGCAGTCATTTCTGTGCCCACCCCACTATTCCCCACCTCTCCCAAAGACGCCTTTAACTTTTATCTCTTTATCAAAACAATAAAAGGATGAAGTATAATAGTTACAATCATTTATTTGTAAAAGGAAGTGAAGTAGACCTGAGTTATCCAGTTTTAATTATTATGAAGGAAAATTTATTCTGTTTAACACAGATTCTTACATACATTACACATTTTTGTTCTTCGCTGAGATGTCTGAACTAGTTTTGATAATCAAATGCGTAATTATGTATTTCTTATGTACTGTGATTAAGCTCTGATTAAATAGCAGTGTGTGCTTTGTTCTGAGTGACTCGTGATATGGGTCATCACAGTACAAGCTGTACTTTTTAAGGGACAGATTAGTTAAAACATGCCTTACACTAACACAACAGACAAACAAAAGTTATTTCATCAGATTTCAGAACTTGTGTTCAAGACCAAACTACTTGGCAGGAAGGGCTTTCATATCAGTAAAATACATTTTGCCCCAGAGGGAGTGATTCGGTCAGAAGATTGTGTATAAGAATATTTTGGTTTCCTAGTTCTGAACCCAAAATGTCCCCAGACAGAATAAATGTCTGTATTTTGGTCCAGCTGAGGTATTTATTCTTTAGCAATTAAATGTTCAAGTCTAATTCTAAAACTGTGTCTGAGTCTGCAYTTTTGCCACTCAGTAAAAACACATTTCTTACACATCAAATATGCTGAAACAGCAAAACCCCAGTCTGTCAACAAAACAGATAATGACAGACTGCAACATCCTGAATCAATGAGGCAAATAGCACAAAACAGTATAATAGTCTTGTGCTGTATTTAATTTACTATTCATAAAATATTTCGTGAATTTTAGATTCATATGGGAAGAACGTATTTTACAGCATGAATTTACTGTGGACCATGTAATAAAGTACTCCATCTTACAGAATGACTGAAATGATGCATTTTAGGCCTTTTATTAGGTTTTTTTTTTTTTTTTTCTGTGATGCTTGGTCAACCATATCACGGAAATGGCTGCACCGATCAACATGAAATTTGGCAGGAATTTAGATGTGTTTGACCTACATTGCACCAGCCAACGGTTATACGATAGACCCCATATTTGAGGAGGGGGCTGCATCTAAATAGAGGGTGTCTGGACATACAAAAATGCTTATAACTCAAAAATTATTCAACATTAGCCTGGTTAAAARCAGACCCTTGTCCTTCACTTTGCTTCGTACGAGGGTCTGGACTCGCAGCTATAGAGAAGCGATTCTTACTGGAGGTGTGGCCTCTGCTGAAGTTTAAAATGATTGGATCTGTTGGCCGCAACATATGTCGCTGTGAAGGAGGCTAAGCTAAGAAGCTAACTGGAAATCGCGTGCGCTGTAAACAACCCTACTGCCAGGAGAAAAGTACCAAGCCCAACGATAGCTTCTCGAATGAGAGCTGCTTCTTTGTCAGACAAATTCATTTTAATTTGGAAGCCTTATCAACACGGACTGGCTTCATTCACTTCCTCCACTGCCATTGCTAAACTAACTAGCAGACACTGCACAGAAAATCAATGTCGTTCAAAACTCTGCCTTCTGTTTGCTGACTGACCCAGGTAATATAAACTACAAGCAGACACTGCGCAGAAAATCGACGTTCTGCTCTCTGATTGGCCCAGACGAAAATTCTCCCGAAGAAATCCTTGTCAATGGGAGAAGTCCCAGACGGAGCAGTGAAGGGAAACTAGAATTGAGCGGAAATGCATAGGAAGACAAGGGCCAGGCTAATTCAGCATAGGAGTTTCAGATTTTATTTTTTATTTTTTTTAGTTCTGATGAAGGGCTGTCCATCAGGCCACCAATGAGCCCTTTCAAAAGCACGGTGGGTACATGTTAGGGAGCTAAACTCTTAAACCCTTCATTCAATTTTAATGTGGGTATTCTCAAATGAAAGCTTAAAGTCTGGACTTTCCAAGTCCATTATCTGACTATAACTTGAACATATTTCAGTAAACAGGTAAAAAACAAACTATGTGTCAGTGTCCAAATAGATATGGACCTAACTGTACATTCTTCTCTCCTCACCTGCAAATATGTAACAAGTCTTTTCTCTGACCTGGTTTCACATTCATTTAATCCCTCCTCCCTTGGTACCTTTATTCAGTCTTCTCCCAGTTTATCACTTTCATCTATATATCTTTCTTTCCATCTGCTCTACTGATTCTTCTCTCTTCATTTGGGAAGTTTTAGGTCATCAGCCAATAAAAAACTTGGAGAGATGAATAATATTTTCAACAGGTTAGATGTTTGACATGATTATCTAACATGACATTAAAACAGATTGTCAGATTTGGTAAATTTCACTCAGTCAGAATATTTAAAATTTTTCCTTTTGTATCTATATTTGAGCAGGTATGACACAATTTATAACTACAAAAATAAAAATTATGGCTGCTTCTATGTTTAAGTTAAATATGTCGAACAGAGTCAATAAGATTTACTGCCTCTTTAGAGGCCAAACAAATCTATGATTTCCCTTAAAGATAGGCACTCAGCATTGTCTCAAAAACAATAAAATCTTTTTTTTTTTCTGTTGTATGTTTTGATAGAACAGAGGAAGCATTACCTGACATGCTGTTTCAGATGGCTGGATTTTTTGTAGGCCTTACTGCAATACTGGCACTTGTAGGGCCTTTCAGTGCCCACCACATCCAGGTACTGCTGAAAGGCAAGCCGAGAGTTCTGGGATGGGACGAGGCCTGTTCAAAGYGACATGTGAAAATCAAACATGCAGTCTTTCATTTTGTGTATGTGTGAGGAAACATTAAAGTCCAACACCCACCATTATTTATATGACATATCCAGCAAAATATGAGGCAGAAAATAAACACTGATTTAAATCTTAAATAAAAGTTCCCGTGCACAACTCCATTTATCTGCTTCCTCCTCACAACCCTGGCCCACAGACCCCTCCCTGACAAGAACAGCAGGACAGCAAAAGTCACGCTTTGAATACACGTGCAGGGCGCATCCACCTCGCCAGTGTGGATGTTATAGAACTTCACGTTTAAAGTCTGTGTTTGTCACGCGCAGGGCGGGGGTGTCTGTCGCAGGTAACAGAGCAGGCAGGAGGGGGACAGGACGAGGAGAAGAGCGGTAGACTTATTTCTAATTTTATCTGACTTATTTAATTTTATTTTTATTGTTTTTTATCGTCTTGCAGGCTCTGATGGAAAATTAATTTGAAGCTGAGTTTTTTTTTAATCGTCTGTTCACATGAGCAGCTGTCACTCAGCACCTGTCAACTTCCAGACACACGACGGAGCGTGTCTGAACCAGTCACTTTTGTTGACATTGATCATCTGACTGATTTAACTACATCTTAACATTCACGAGGTACTTTGCATTGACTGTTTATGGTTGAGTGTGGGCGTGTAGAGGTTAGAACCTGAGGCGGGACCTCGTGCGCAAACTCTGACGTGCGGCTGTGATTTATAAAGTAAAGATGCGCAGAAACGTGCGTACGCACGGTTTTATAAATCTGAATTTTTTTGGCGTACGCCATTTCCGCCTTTTGGCCGTACGTTCACTTTTAGTATGGTTTCCACGCAATCCTTTATAAATGAGACCCCTGGTCTTTTGAAGTGAGCCTGACTGCCAGCTTTTGCGAGGTAGTCAGC
>NW_013952417.1:1845439-1847204 GCF_001266775.1 Austrofundulus limnaeus | reverse complement strand
TAATAAATCTTTATCAATTTTGTGACAACAAAAATTGGGTGCACAAGTCTGATTTCACTATGTATTTCCTCTAATTCAAACGGGGACTTATTATTGTATTGTGCACGAGTGTGCACACTAGTAAAAAGAGGGGGTCATAGCTTTGTTGTCATTGCAAGAGATTTAAGGAAAAAAAATGTTTTAAAACATATCCCTGACTGCAGAGAAAAGCCCCTTCGTGCAGTCTGAAGTGTGCACCTGGCTGTGGTGGGTCAGCTTCAGGAGTTTGTTGTGCAGCTGATAATCTGTTTACGTCAGCGTAAACCAATCACTGCTCTGTGTTTTAAAGCAGTAATGCTGGGCCCTGATTTAACCTTTTAGATACAGAGTGAACTGGAAGTACATCAATATAATTAAGTTTATCTTTCTTTGTTGATGCACTGACTAATGCTTCTGTTTAAAAAGCATCAGAGCAACAATTTCAAATGCTAAAGTTACAGCCCTAAAAGCAACATGAGCTATTTAATAAATGCAAACAGGAAAAAAAGTCCCTCTTATGACCTCCTGATGCATTTGACTAAGAACACATACACAAACACCAGAGTTCAATTTATCAGTTAGGTCAGCTAAAGCATAAAAACAAACTCTGTCTGTAACCGGAGAGCTGAAGCATACTTGTGAAAATTAGATGCGTTATTCAAATGGTTCTGCTGTTTTGCCTTTCAGAATAATTCACCCACCTCACACCATTACCAATTTTATTACTGAACACACAATCCTGACTGTAACACAGGAAAGTTGGGTCAAAAAAAAGCATTTCAAAAAACTGACTTACCATCTGAACCACCACAAAGAAAATTACTGTTAAAACCACAAACATGGGATCATAAACTGAAGAATTGTGAGGTTAGTCAAGAGTTACAGTTTTATGAAATACTTGTAAATATTAGTGTCAGCTTTAAAGAAATTACATCCAAGCAATAAAAACATTCCACCTTCACAAATATGAGGCTGAGCTGCACTCAGAAAACAACTCATTCATACAGTTACTGACATTGTGCCTCTTCCTCAAGCGTATAACTTTGGGATTATTTTTGAAAGTGTCACATGCATTACCAAAACATTCAGGCAAAACAAACCTTCTCAGCTGGCACAGGCTGCAATCAAATAAATTAGCATGAAGCCCAGTGTGCAGACACTAAAATACATTTTATTTGATGCAATAATTTAGACAAAATGTGCTATTTGTGGTCTCTGTTGCATACGCATAAATGCTGGACCCAGTGCACCTCCTCTGATGGAGACAATTGGTGGTGCTCTAATTAGGCCGACTGCAGAGCTGACCCAGATCAGGCTGCAAACACATTATTGAAAGAAGCCATCATTTTGGAGCTAGTAGCCCCAATAAAAGCCCCACCATTAATGGGCTTCGCTTACAGATGCTCGACACTCGGCTGTCTTTTTAGTTTACCTTACTCTACAGATGGAGGTATATTAGACTCTTTTCTCTGAATATTCAGTGGCTGACACTTGGAAGAAGAGCATCATTAGAGGCTAAAGTTGAAGTTTGTGTAGGTCAGAAAAACTAAGAGAGCTTTTAAATATTGGCGGGGTGCTCCTGATTGCAAGCCATAAATAATAAGAAAAATGAACAAATTTTCCTCATTTTCTGTTTTTGAGGCAAACATGACAAAGTACCACAGTTCACTGATGGCAGTAAGCTTCAGGCTTAAAGGCTGGCAGTTATATGCACGTGTGTGTGTGTGTGTGTGTGTGTGTGTGTGTG
>NW_013952417.1:1841767-1844427 GCF_001266775.1 Austrofundulus limnaeus | reverse complement strand
CCGTTCTATTTCGTGTAAGCTCCGCCCTCTAAGGCTATCGCAGATGGGTACCCCCGCACGCGCTCGCGCATTCTGAAGAGCCAATAGTCTACGCCCACATCATGTGGGCCTCACCTCGGTCCATATAAAAGGGGAGGACGGACCTGAGTTCAGCTCCCCTTTTTTCTTCAGCTTTCGTGACCAGTAGCTACGCAGTTCGAACTTCAGCAGGATGCCCGGCCAAGCGAAGATTTGCCCCGTCTGCAATACTGGCTACATGCTATCCACCGACCTGCACGTCTCGTGCGAGGGATGCCTCGGCGCTGAACACYCCAACCAGGCTCTGACGGCCGAGCCGGCGTGCCGGGCATGCAAGAAACTGTCGGTGGAGGAGAGGCAGCGGCGGGCTGATCTCTTCGCTGAACCGGATGAAGGMTTCGAGCTGTTGGACCACGTCCCGCTCGAACAACTCGTCGACTTTGGACCGGAGTCGGACGACCCCGCYTCAGAGGCTGAAGATGACAGTGGCGGTCCAGTCCACCCCTCCCAGGTGGCAGGGCTGGACTCGGACCTCCCAGGTGAGGAAGGATCCAGGGACCTGGGTCTTCCTCGCTCCTCCTCCACGCCACTACCAGCCATTGGGGCTCTTGTGAGCGCCCTCCCCGACATCATCCGGKGGGCAGCGGACGCCAGAGGACTGACGGTTCCCGAGGTTCTGGCTCCGCCGCCGGACGAACTGGCAGGCCAGTTCGCYTCTCCCCTTGCCGGTCGCCGAATTGCGGTTTGGCCGCAGTTCCCYGTGGTACAGTCGTACCTCACATCCGCCTACAGCAACCCCACCAAGCTGAGAGCTCCGGTCACAACCTACGCGGACGTGACCAAGGTGGAGGGGACGACCGACTCCGGGTTCCCACCGGTTCCAGCACTGGAGCCCGCGCTTTCCAGGGTTTTCGGTGTTGAAGCGGTACGGTCGGCCGGACGGCGACCTTTCCCCCACAACGAGYCAGACAAGCAGCTCGTCAACTGGACTGACCGGGCTCATCAGTGTGCAGCACAGTCTGGTGCTGCCACCAACAACATCGCTCTRCTGGCCTTCAACATCTCGAAGAGAGCGGCAGAGAGCGAGGCACGACAGGAGAAGATGGAGCTCTGCGCGGCGGCCGACACGATCCTCAATCTCTGCGCCGCTCAGGCAGTGTGCGTGTCCCGCATCAGGGCCTGGATGATGCTGCTGCAGAGGCAGATGTGGCTGCGTCTCGCTCCCTCCGTCTCCGCGGACATGCGGAAACAGATGCTGGAGGGACCCATCATCGAGGACGGGCTCTTCGGCACGCAGTATCAACAGCTGTTGGAGCACCTCATCACGTCGCAGACGGTTCAGGAGCAGTTCCGGCAGCAGTCCCGCTCCAGACCGACTCATCGGCAGACTCCGTCAGGCTCCGGCAGGAACCACCGGGCTCAGAGGCAGCAGGCTCGGCGCGCACCACCACCAACGACGCCTCTCCCGACTCCGGCAGCGGCGTCGGAGCCACACTCCCGACCTCCGTCCAGACACCAGCAGCAACACGGTGCTCCCCGGCGTGGGGCCGGGCAGCCAGCCTGTACCTGGTCCAACCCTCCGCCTCCGTGTAAGAGGCAGAAAAAATGACTGGCGGGGGGGGATGTGTGATTTTGATGTTTGTGATGCTTGGGTGAATAAAGATAAACATCTTCCCCTAAAGAGCACATTCCTCTCACAAGCATCTAATTCAGTCAGGTCTCAGGACTCTGTCTGTCTCACACACGTTTCCTCCACTCTGGGTAAGGCTAAGTCCATTAGTTTTGAAACTAGCCGGCCTCTGGTCCTTACAAAAAACAGTCACACAATCMTTTCTCCCACCGTTCCACGTTCGGTGGTCTCTGCTGCCCCCTCGTGGCCGGAGAACACACACTCACTCTTCTCTTCTCCCCGCCGGCAAACGGCGGACGTAAGAGAAGACAGGCAACTTGAACCACGTCACAAACAGGGGCGTGTCGCCCCCGCTTTGTTCCAGCATGAATCCACCAATCACAGCGGCGCTATGAGCGCTGTGTTTGGCTCCGCTGAAACTTGCCTCGGTTCATGCTCATGTACGGCCCCGGGGACAACCCCTCCCAGGCCGCATTCAAAACAACGGCATGCAGGGCTCCCCGGAGCTCCTGCTCAGCCCTTTCGAGCAAAGCCTCCCATGGGTCACADGAGAGAGCGTGACGGCGGCGAAGGCTCTGAATGGATCGTTTGCTACGGAAACCGTTCTACAACCGGCGCATGCGCGAGCTCTCTTAGAGCGCAGCTCCATTTGGGAACACACTTGCCCTATGGACAAGTGGATGAAAAGCTTGATAAAAATGGGTTACAGGCTGCAGTTTGCAACCAGGCCTCCCCGGTTCAGCGGGATCCTGGAGACCTGTTTATCGTCTCCTCAGCAGGATCCCGCTCTTCAAGCAGAGCTTCAGGAACTCTTAAACAAGGAAGTAATTTCCAGAGTCCCAAGCGGGAAGGAAAACGAGGGTTTTTATTCCCGGTATTTCCTTGTTCCTAAAAAAACAGGTGTGATGAGACCGATCCTGGATCTCTCTCTTTTCAACAAATCCATAATGAAAAGACCTTTTTTCACATGCTGACCACCAAACAGCTGCTCACATGTGTCCAGAAAGGCGAT
>NW_013952417.1:1835186-1839125 GCF_001266775.1 Austrofundulus limnaeus | reverse complement strand
TTAAAATTATTTGTCTTATTTTTCAAATATGTATGAAATGTAAGTACAAATCCAATCACCTGTTTTCTAATTKAAGCAACTTGCATTCCCAACCACAAGCTAATCTGGTGAACAGCTGCTTCATAAATCTCAACAGTAATTTTTATTTATAGCACACTTTAAAATCATGTTTTGGATTATTTGAAGTAGTTTTCTGTGAAAAGGTATAAAAGTTATTTTTCAGTTATAACTAGCTCTACAAACAATTTGTCTGGTGAAACAGAATTTAATTTTGACAGAACGGATGAGCTATAAACTGCACTGAACACAGCAAAGACCTAAGCTGCCATCTGAAAACAGACCCAGTCTTTAAAATGTCAAAACAGCCAATGTGTTATTCTATAGTGATGTGTCCAGGGTCTACTTTACCTTTCACACAGTGACTGCTGGATATGGGTAACTGTGACCCTGAAAAAAGTGAAGTGGGTATAGATAATGGACGGACGGATGAATGGATGTTATTTGTATGGAACCTTTTGCTTTTTACAATGTAAAAATTGCAGCTGTAGCATAAAACATTTGTAAAAATAAGAATTTAATGGGAAGTGGTGTTTTTGTTGGAGGTATAAGGATTTTGATAACCAAGAACCATTATAAAATTTTAAAAACTAGTTTGATTTAATTCATTTCAATTCAATTCAAAAATACTTTATTGATCCCAGAGGGAAATTAGGTGAAATGCGTTAAGACAGCAAATTCTGCTTTACAAGTGACGCAAATTGGATCTAATGGCACRCTAATAATGGCTTGCAAGACCCACTTCTAAAGCAAAATTTGTCATTTAAAAAAACATCCAATGTTCAAAATGTTACAGTGGCTCATGCTAACAACCTAAACTTTTATATATTTCTTGCCAGTGTTCAGACTATCTCTTAAACTTGTTGGATTTAAACAGTTTTTCCAAACTAAGGTTGTAGAAAAGAGGTACAGTGTCTACAAAAGGTAAGATATTAATTGTAAATAAGTTTTTCCACAGAAAAAAACATGTAAATTCTCTAAATAATATAGCTCTTTAACTTTATTGTTCAAATAAGACAAYATAACTGGAGTCCTCAGCAGCAGTTATTTGTGTGCAGCAGATCGGTCGTAACTTAAAAAAAATACTCTCTCAGATCTCTGATTAAATCTAATCTTTACAGAAGTCAGTGTGTGTGGATGGCGACAGGGGAGACAAAGTGCAMATATCGACTGTGTAAACAGTTGATAGATGTGCCTCTATTGACAGGTCAAAGAGCAAAGAGCCATGTGAGGCTGATAGCCACCAGGTTATGGACTTGTAATACTGGTCAAAAAAACCAAACTTATACTTGAACTGAAGGAGGATTTGAGTTTTTTTGTACTCTTGGCAACAGGATGTAAGTGGAAAACTACTACACAGATTGTCTTGGAAAAGATTAAAATTCATGATAAAATGTATTTAATCACACTTACATGCCTACAGTTTCTTGATGCATAAATTGTGCATTATGTTATGTTTTACTAAAATGGGAACAAAAAGGAGATTGAAAAATCTGATCAATGTGTAGAATTAATTTTACTAAAATTAAAAAGAAATTGGAAAAAAACTTCACTGAATTTATTTAGTGCTTTCTCAAATCCAAGGACACCAAAGCACTTTACACTATAGACCAGGGGTGCCCAACCTTTTTTGAACCAAGAGCTACTTTTGAAGTTGGCAGTTTGCCGAGATCTACTCATCCAGCCTCAGTATCAAAAAACATAATTTTTCATCTCCCTACTCCTCACCTCTTTAAAGTAAATAAAACAGAACGCAATGTGTTGCTAGTTTTATTTAATTTAAAGTATTATCAAACAAAACTATCTACTTAACCATATACTTACCTACAAAAAAAAGAAAAGATAAAATCCTTACTTAACTCCTGACAGAGAAACAGAAAAGTGATGCTTGAACAAAAAGGATCAATTGTTTTAACCTCCTTCAATTAGTACTTCCTGTAATGTGCGAGCTATGAGGGCTGGCAACCTGCACACTGAGAGAACCACAGACTTAAATAACTTTGGAGCAAGGGAACTCGTCTTCATTTATTCAAAGAACTCTCCTCTCTTTCTCTCCATACAGGGGAGGAAAAACAACAAAAAAAACTAAAGTCAAAGCACACAATATAAAACTCTTGTTTATACTATTACAAAAAGTGACTTAAGATGGTGCAGATTCACAAATTTCCAACAACTATTTCAAACCTGCATCTCTGTGCAGCATCCAGGCTGGTGTCATCTGCCGGCGTTGAAGAGCTCAGTCCCTCACTGGTCCAGACTGCCGGCTCCAAAGGGCCATTCAAAGAGTTCCACCTGTTCACCACCTATCAGAAAAAACACAAACACAGCCACGTTAGGTCGAGAAAACAAGGGCACACCCAAACTGCAAAATAAATAAATAACAAACACAAAGGTGCCAGTCAGTGTATAAGACACTAGTCTGGTCTAAAATGTGGTAATAAAAAAAACAACATACAGACACACTGTGACAAGTCTAGAGGAGACAAATTTTTATGCAGGCTATATAAAAATAAATGTATGTCTACATTAGTGGGACTTCTGACACTATGAGGAGGCTAGGGTCTCATAGGTGAGCAGTATGAGGTGGATGAGAGGTGCAGGCAGGTCTCCAGATGATCACCAGTCTTTATGGATCTGTTCTTGTACTTGATGATTTTCATGTGAGAGAAAGATGAYTCTAGAACTCTCCATCCATGCGACTTGTTGCTCTGGATTTGATCCCAATGTCATTTTGCAGAGTCAAAACCTAATTTTCAACCCAGAGCAGTCCAGACTGAAACACGGAYACGAATTTGGACACATCCATCCATCCTGGTGGACAACTGCACATCTTCATAGCAGCCACAATCTCACTTTTATTTTTAAAATCATGGAAAAGCACGTCTGCAGCATCAAACGCTTCTTGCATAACTTCGTCATCGCGGAAAGACGTGTGTTGAGGCAGGTATGGGGCTGCATTAGCATAGCAGCCTTACCTTAGGAGGGGAAATCCGCCTCATAGCGTTTGTGCATTCTTTTGAAAGAAATGCTGTTCCACGTTATTCTTTTTGGACAAGCCAAGGCAGMGCTCGAATTACATATGAGTCCTCTTCCCACTCCAGGTGAAAATAATAAGTTTTTATTTGCTTGTTAGCTGTCTTTCGTTCATCATTTTTTTCCGCCTCACTGCCATGTTTTAACACATGACCCTAATCTCACGAGACCATGTTTGGAGTGCTGTTTCACAGCACCCAAAACTCGCGAGACTGGAGTGCGTTCAAGAATGCAATGTTAAACAAATGATGACAAGGGTGCATTCAAGAATGCAATGTTAAACAAACATTGCGTCAACAAGAGTGCATTTAGGGCTGCAATGTTAAACGATGTTGCGTTCTACAAGCTCCGTGATCCATTGCTCTGTGAGCTACTGCTAACAGGCTAAAGATCTACCGGTAGATCCCTCTCTACTGGTTGGCCCGGCCTGCTATAGACATTCACCTATYCATACACACATTCACACACTCATTGTAGTAAGCTATATTGTAGCCACAGCAACCTAAGGGTACACTGACAGAAGGCCATTGTTTTGTGGCCAACTTGACATCTGCTGATTCAAAGTAACATAAATTACTTAAAAACCACTCATAAAGATTAAATTGGATTAAGATTAGCAGACATAGAACCAAGTGACTTGGGGGAGACGATGTAGAACTAGGTGAATGGCTTGCTTTATCTTATTTGTTTAGTGCTTAAAATGCATTGCCACTATACGCTCACCGGTCACTTTATTAGGTACACCTGTCCAACTGCTCACTAACACTTAATTTCTAATCAGCCAATCACATGGCGGCAACTCAGTGCATTTAGGCATGTAGACATGGTCAAGACAATCTCCTGCAGTTC
>NW_013952417.1:1828381-1833836 GCF_001266775.1 Austrofundulus limnaeus | reverse complement strand
GTGTGTGTGTGTGTGTGTGTGTGTGTGTGTGTGTGTGTGTGTGTGTTTGATCATTGAGGGATTATTATTACGTTATGAGGCTGGAGAGATGTAAAATATAGAACTGATCATTTTATAAAGGTGATGGGTTTAAAATCAGAAATGAGTAGAAAAGCTATTGCAACCTTGTAATTTTATTCATTTCTTTACTAGACTTTTGTACTGAGTGTATTGTTACATAAGGACTGATAGACTCATAGGACAGGACAGAGAAGAGAGTTGGATCATTGTTAATTATTGACCAAACTGTCAGCTGTTTCTCTGAGCTCCTGTATAAAAACAGGGAGTGTCTGACAAGCTTTCTGCAGCAAAGAGGACAGTGAAGGTAAGCAAGTCATTTACTCAAATATTGTCCGCTTTATCTGAAAACACACACACACGGTCTAGCACAGCTATCTTTATGGGGACATTGCATTGACTTATTATTATATTGCATCTCTGTAACCCTGGCCCCTTATTCTGAATCTAACCTCACAGGTACATAACTAACCCTAAGTCTAACCTAAACATAATTCACAACTTAGTCCTAAACATAACCCCTGACCCATGTGGATTAGGCTTAGTCGGTCCCCACAAATAGTTGTGTATGCTAAAAATGGTCCCGACATAGTAGTACACCCCCCCCACACACACACATCAAATATACATACTTGCATCAAATTGTGGATTTTGTTTTGACTTCCATTCATTTTTGTAACTGCATTACAGACATTTTCCCTAACACTGACCATTACTAGTCTATTCCTAACACTAACCTTAATCAAAATTTTATTCACACCATACCTCTAAMCCTAACTAGTAGAGAACAGCAGAGCTGCAAAAAAGTGAGGACCGGGAAAAGGACCTCACTTTACACAGAAAGACCTCACTTTGATAGTAACTATTGTGCAAGTGGTCCTCACTCTGCAGCATAAACAAGTACACACTCACATACACACCCACACACACATATTCTAATTACTCCTTTTGACTTGCTGTGTTTCCATCAACAGGCTTTGAAAGATGTGTCGTATCTTTGCAAGTTGTGCTCTGGCAGCCCTGCTGCTGGCTGTAGTTTGGGCAGATCACCATCACCACCATGATTCCAGTCACAGCCATGAGGGTGAAATGGCCTGCCATGTTCTCTCCCCTCATAATGCAGACTTTGCCTTCACCCTCTATAAACATCTAAATGCCAAGGTTGCTGCTGGACAGAACATCTTCTACTCACCGCTGGGTATCTCCACTGCTTTGTCCATGCTGTCTGTAGGGGCCCGTGGTGACACGCACACACAGCTGTTCTCCAGCTTGGGCTACAGCACCCTGGACCAGGCACGGGTCAATGAAGCCTACGAGCATGCTTTCCACATGCTCAACCACAGTCAAGAGAACCAGAAGCTGGAAGTTGGCAACTCTGTTGCTGTGCGCACGGGCTTCAACCCTTTGCCAGCTTTTCTGAATGATATCAAGCAGTTCTACACTGGTGAGGTCTTTAATGTGGACTTTGAGAAACCTGATGAGGCAAAAAACCAAATCAATCAACACATCGCCACTAAAACCCATGATAAAATCAAAGATCTGGTGAAGGACTTGGACCCACAAATGGCCATGGTTCTGATCAACTGGGTCTATTTTAGAGGTAAGGATGGGTAACTGAAATGTGTGGACATCCAACTGTCGTGAAGACCCTGAGTCTTCTCTTTAACATAATAAGACAAAAAATGTAAGGATTGTGTGAAACAGAATAACTAACTCCTAAAATGAAATCTTACAAAAACAAAATAATTTCTAAATAATAACACTAACTCAAAACTTTCTCATAGGACAGTGGGAAAAACCATTTAATGGCAACCTAACAACCAAGAGGGACTTCCATGTGGATGAAAACACCAAAGTTGAGGTTGACATGATGAAGAAGACGGGACGCTTTGATTACTATCGGGACCATGCCAAGTTCGTCACCGTTGTTGTTCTACCCTACAAAGGCAACACCTCCATGATGATTGTTCTGCCTGATGAAGGAAAGATGAAAGAAGTGGAGGGCTTTATCAGTAAGGACCACATCAGGAGTTGGTACAATTCTCTCTACAAGAAGTAAGAAAAATATTATTTATTTTGCAAAAGGCATTATGGTTGAAAATTGCTGCATGAATAGCACGGTTTGTGCTTCATAATTTATGGCTCTTTGGTTTCTAYAGCAATATAAATCTTTCAATGCCAAAGTTTTCCATTTCGGCCGAAGCATCTCTGGGTGAGACCCTGAAGGAAATGGGAATAGTGGATGCTTTTGGAGAGAAAGCTGACTTCTCTGGCATATCTGAAGATGTCAAGCTTAAAGTGTCAAAGGTAGGATGAACAAACGGTGGAGAGGATGCTGTCAGGACCAAATGTTTTGCATCTAAAAATGTTTTTTCCCTTGAACTAGACTGTAGACTGATTTCTGCTGGTTCTCTGCAGGTCTCCCACCAGGCTGTGCTAAGTGTGGATGAAACAGGCACAGAGGCAGCAGCTGCCACCACCCTTGAAATCATGCCCATGAGTTTGCCTGAAGTCATAGAACTGAACAGACCCTTCATGGTGTTCATCCTGGAACACTCAACAAGGAGCTTTGTCTTCATGGGCAAGATCGTCAACCCCACAGCCTAGTATAGACGCCTGGGAAGTGTATTGCTATCAAAGTTTTATGCTGCAGTAAGTTTCAGTAGCTTCAGGACATTTACTTTATCATTTGACACCACTTTAGTGGCGTGACCATTGAGTGTATAGAATGCCTGATGAGAAGAGGTGTTGAACAAGACAACGACTTGTTTTTCAAGAAACAGAAGGTACATCCATTAATCTCTCAGCATGATGCATTTATCATYTCCTTTGGTCACTAAATGTCTTTATACATCATTGTGGAATAAACTCCYCTTAACTGTTTGATGTAATAGAATAGAGTAATGCATTTGTCATTTGTAGCATCTGGTAAGACATGAAGTCAACTTGTACTATTGCTGGTTCAAAAGGGTTCCACTTGAACTGAAATAAAGAATGAAACTTGACTTTCATGTTTATTATTTCAGTTTATAATTTTTTTAAGTTTGAAAATTTTGAAAAGCAAATGATGCACAATAGGGAGGAGAAGCAACATTGCATTTAACCATAATGAATTCAAAGGTAGCTAGAACTGCAAAGCAGTTATGACCAGGGTCCAAGACCATTTATGCATGTCAAATTTGGCTCATGTTGTGTCCAACATCTTGTAGACCTTGTGTGCCACAGAGTTGTAGAATGATTGAGGAGTCTGTTTAGGACCCAGTGCATCAGCATCTCTTTAGCTCCTTCTCTACAGGTGTGCCTATATAAACAGTTCTCATCGATTCAAGGTCAGCCAAATGTGTCTCCATTTTCGGTTCAAACCGTGCTTTTGGACGTACTTTAGTGGTGGTTATAAGTGGGTCAAGCCAAGTATTACCCACAAGTGAGTTTGACATCAGCAGATTTCTGCCTGTGGATTGACTGAGCCAAGGCAGGACTTGCAAAGTCCTTCTGCAAATTTATCCTGGAGGGTTGAACAGGAGATGAGCTTGAGCTCGAGGAAGCAGTCAGAAATTAGCAGGTATACTGGGAGGTTTCAGACAAGTTGCCCTCTGTTACCTGCACACTTATAAATGGTAAATGGACTGTACTTAAATAGTGCCTTTCTATTCAATCAACATAGTCAAAGCTCTTTACGCTTACAATATGTGCTCTCATTTACCTATTCACACACACATTCAATCAGCACTCCACTAAATTTCTCTACAAAACAACAAAACAGGTACATCAATCTGCAGAGATWAATCAGTGCTTTAACTCACACTCATACACTGATGGGACACACATCAGAGGCAGTGAGGGTTATGTGTCTTGCCCAGGGACACTTCAACATGTAACTGAATAGTGGTGGAATCAAACTGCCAACTCATGGTTAAAGGAACGACTTCCCTAACCACTCATCCACAGCCACAACAGAAAAAGTCAGACTACCAGAAGAGCAGTGTGCTAGCTTCCCACAGAGGAGACTGGAGTAGACTAATGACCCTATAATTCAGAGGATCCCAAAGATCAGCAATCTAATGTTTGGAATTGGTTTAATTATGCATTTTTGCCTTTCAGACAGGACCAAACCCTGTTCAAAACGTGAAAAAGCTTTATATAGAATTTGAAACAGACCAGGATGTTTAAAGACTTTGGTAAATTGTTATAGCCCAAAGGTTTCCWAAATTTTAACTTGCCAATAGCCTCATGAAGTTTATTCTCTGAAATATGAGAATTGAAATAAAGATTTGAGAAACTCAGATTTTTAAATGTAATTATTAAGAGCTACTGTACTTTCTAAAAAGGAATGATCCTATTCAGGGGAGACAAAACTACTGGAAAAAAGCTTCAAAGTCAGTTTCCCACTTTTTCAAAACCTCTGCAATAAAAAGGCATTAGGAGCTGAACCACTTCTAAAGGAATATTTTTAGTTTTCTGGGGCCTAACTGATTTATCAAATTCCAGCATGCCTGAGGATTATGAGTTTGATAAATTCAATCTTTAGTGCTTGACCTCTCTGATTTTTACTTTTTAAATGTTCTAAGTCTTTTATCAAATACACTTTATCTTTAAATTCATTTTTTAACAGATGTTTTAAATCCTTATCATGACATTTCAAAAATATTTTCACAGCAAATCTCACGTCATTCCATAAAACATTCCAGTAAAATCTGTTTTGCCTTGTTTCTTATTTTTACGATTTACTTTTTACTGGGTCTTATAGCATCCTAAACATATTTGCAAAAACTATCATACAATTCATTTATCAAACTTTGATGATTAACATGATTTAGCTAGTCTACAAATTTACTGGCCACAGATTTTAAATAGACAGTTGAAAAAGAACATAAGAATTTTATAGTATAATATTTTGAATTTAATTAAACTGACCTGCACCAAGACTGACGTTTCCCCGTCCCCTAAAGGTAAATTGAATAAATGGACTGTACTTACATAGTGCCTTTCGATCCATCCAGGACACTACAGAGATACTGTCACAGTCTGTGTTTATGTTTTATTGGATTTTCTAGTGTTTCAGTGTTACCCTGTGTTTCTTTGCCCTGCAGCCCCACCCGCACTCACCTATTTCCTCTTGTGCCTCCTCCARATGTTTCTCATTTGTCCTCATTAGTTGCCTTTATATTCTGTGTCTTGTCCTCAGTCTGTGTCCGAACATCTGCAAGAAAAGTGTGAGAGAAAAGAAAATCATTGGAGAAAATAAAATAACTAAAGGTGTGATTACAGGAATTCCAATTAATGAGGATTTGGAAAAGCTTAAAAAAAATGTTTATGATACAGAAATACTCAAAGTTACAAGACTTTTGAGAAATGTCGATGGAGAAAGGGTTCCCAGCATGTCAGTGCTGTTGGAATT
>NW_013952417.1:1818355-1821958 GCF_001266775.1 Austrofundulus limnaeus | reverse complement strand
ACAAAACTCAGTATCTGATAGTTCTCAAGCTTTGATTAATTATCTGAGATCGACTCGATTATTTGATAGGATATGATTTTTTTTTTAATATTAATAAGTCGTTTCAGTCCACACTCCTTTCCAGTTGGTGGCGGTAATGCACACCTAAAGTTTTTTGCAAACCGCCAATAAACCCTAAATAGAAGAAGAAGAAGAAGAAGTCTGTGTCCGATCATTGTACTGTTCTCGCAGTCAGTTTGGTTGTCCTCTGTGGTCCTTGTGTTCCCTCATTGAAGCCTGAGTTTTTTTGAGCTGCGTCAGCCAGCCTTTATTTTATAAAGCCTTTTTGTTATTTTGGATTTTGCATGTGCCCTGGGTCATTCTGCTACAACCAAACAATCTTGAGTAGTAGTAATATAATCCACAACTGCTCTTCTTTTTACCAATACTGAAATGAAACTAGATACTGCATAGTGGTAACATAATGACCCCCACACGCACCAATGCTGCTGTGACGACAAGCGTGGTAGCACCTCTTCTGCCTGAACCACAGGGGTGATTCAAGGATCTGAATTTAGGGGTGCTTAGCCCCYAGCAGAGCTAAGACCTATTTGTTGATGCAATTTTCTAAATATCACTGCTTATTTACTGATTATTATTATTTTTATTGTTTTTGTTTTTAATCAGTTTTGACCAAGTAAAACAGTTAACGACTATATATTAAATTTAAAACAGACTGTCAGAAGCCTACATGAAAACCTGCCAACATCAATGAGACACATTAATATTAATAAAAAGCTGTGGAGTGAACTGGTCCTTGTTGGGTCCAGGGGCATGTTCCCCTGGAAGAAAATCCTGAGAGGGAGACTGTAAAGTATGAACTTTCCAATTACGCTTTGCTGCCCGAGTATACGTTTAACTTCCTGGTTAGAGCAAAGCCTCACGTGAAATTTCATATATTGATAAAACAAGAGTATTTTGGGTCTATACAGTTTGCAAATCTACTCTAAACACATCCTGTAGTTACTTGTATTATCATGATTAATCTTATTATAATTTAAAGATAACGTCAAAACCATGAGTGAAAACTATATGCACTACAGCTGTCCTGTCCTCGCTGATTTGTCAAGCTGTACAACAGTCTCCCATTCTTTCGCCAAGAATCAGACCATATGAGCTTAGCAAGCTTTAATGAGATAACTGTAAAACTGAGAAAAACACAATGCAAATGGCAAAATCAATAAATTAAAATTGCAATATTAAAATGTAAATGTACATCTAATCAAATATATCCTTCTGTAACCCATTTGAGCACAAAAAAAAACATACTATACAGTGACCCCTTGCTATAACACGGTTCACCTTTCACGGTTTCGCTGCTTCATTGATTTTTTTTGTGCAGCTTTTTTTTCACACTGCATTGTGTTCTTCGTCCTGATTGGCTAAATTGTCTCTGTGCTCAACAGGCTATCAACATGTCAGAGCCTGTAGAATGATTWAAAAAAACAATAAATAACACCAAATAACTACCTTCCTACCTGTTCTGCTGCTAGAAATAAGTTCTGGACTTTTTCCGCCCTCCTTTCCTCCTGCTTTGCAGCAGGCGCTGACAAAAAAAGTCTTCAGCTCGCAGCTCATGGAGTGGCGAAGCTAACCGAACAAACCGCCTCTAAATTATCTGGTGTGTGCAATGTTTGCCTGCTTTTTAGTAAATAAAGTAAAGCCGTTTTCTTTTATCTTTATTTCACTCATCATTAAGGCAGACAGATGTTCCTCCCTTTTCAGATGCGTGTTTAGTCCACTGCTGCGTTCAACACCGAACGCGCTTCAGTGCGTCCAAGGCGCTGGGTGCATTTTTGCTGCTCAAAACGCATTCGGAGGGAACCCGTTGTATCGGCTTAACTACTTCACTGGTTTCACCTATCACGGGTTGTTTTTGGAACGCAACCCCCACGAAAAATGAGGGATCACTGTACACAAGAAACTTCAGTACTTACAGACATTTCTGGATTCAGTCTAGCTGATAAGAGGAAAATCGACTGCATGGCTGGCTGAGCACATGGTGAATAAACAGAAAATGAAACCTAACTCAATTTATATGCAATCMTCAAATCTGACCATCAGGGGGCAAAGCAAACAGCATGAGACTTCCAAGACAACAGCCCCTTTATATTGGATTGGATGACTAAATGTAATGATTGTAAATGGAACTGCAGTCTTTCTACATCAGAGGACAGAAAAGTACAAGCTGATAACTAACTGGTGACTATGATTTACAAATATTTAAATAAACAAATAGTCTTCATTTTAGAAGGGTTAACAAAAAGACAGTGTATCTTACCCCCCTGTGAAAGGATAACTCCGCCCAAAGCGAAATTTGAAAAATGCATCAAAGTGGGTAGGGGAGGGGTGGTTTAAGGGCTCGACACACGGGCRGCGACAAACTACAGCGACAAACRGCTGTCATCGCAGCCAGGGTTGAAACCCGACACACGGGACGCGATAGCGACAGCAGTGATGCGAATCGCGCTATAGTGTCGCTTGTCTCAAAGCAATCGGATTGGTTGGCTTTCTACCYGAAATTTATTTGCGGTCGGGAAAAACAACGGTGCACTACCGCCACCATCTGGTTTTGTCGAGAAAAAAATATACGTATTATTTTCAATATTGTGAGTGATTTTGACATTTTAAAGCAGTCTGTATCAGACAAGGCAATGAGGATGAAGAGTCAGAAGATTTTACTGGAATTGACTGTTTGTTTTTTGCTGTTTAACTTGCTGTTAGAGAGCGGAGGCATGGCCAGGACGAGAGAACGTGACAGCTAGCATTAGCATAATTAAAGSAACATGGAGAGTGACCACAGTGACGCAGAGAGTTATATCACTGAACGGTCTGAGGTGGAAGATTTTTCACCCCCCTCCTCACCAGAGGCAGAGAGAGAGTTGGAGCACAGTGGCCCTGAGCCTTACCAGTTCGAGCCGCTGGCTTCAGGCGCAGCGATGCCAGAAGCTGCGGCTGCAGAGGCAATGGAGGACCGAATGGGTCCAGTATCTGAGTGGTAAATTGATGTTGGCAGCATTGGCTAATGTTCAAAGCAATAACAAACTTAATGTTTTTTTAACGTTAAACTATCTCAAGTAAGGCATGCGATCGAAAGTTTTAAAAAAATCTTTCAACAGGTGCACCTGTGGTCACTGCAGCTCCCTGTCCCCTGTAGAGAACGTGTGTTGTAGGGAAACACCAAAGGTATAATTATGGATTATTTAGCACTTCATAAAGCCCTAATAATTGTACTTGAAAAACACACAACACTAAACCTGATCTTGAGTACACAGTGCACTGCAAACTTTACTGTCTTAAAGCAGTTTTCAGTCTGGACCTGGGCTGTAAATGAGTATGGGTACACAATTATTCTTACCAGTCTAAGCAAACACAAACATACCCCAAAATTTAAAAATAAGTCTTTATTCATGTTATACACCATGAGTTAAAAAACACATTTACTAAGCAAATATTAAATATTTCCTGCTTGATTGTCAATTTCATCAATTATGAAACTCCCTGTTCTGTCACCACTAGTATATAGACCTTTATTAAAAATTGTATTATATTACATGTCCAAAT
>NW_013952417.1:1799888-1809065 GCF_001266775.1 Austrofundulus limnaeus | reverse complement strand
GGGGGGTTATAACCCCCCTATCCCCCGTGTAAATTACGCGGGTGGTGCCATCAAAAGGGATGTGAGCTTTTCACATGCTGCTGTGCCTGAGAGGTCATGCATATTTAGTGTTTCATCAAAGGTTCTCAGTGATTGACTCACACACACACTCACACACTTACTTGGTTGGAGCCACTGTCTTGCCTGCTCTCCAACTAGAGGCCCATGTAGGCACTGAGGGAAGAGTGCGTTGTCATGAGTGTGTACGTTTTGTATGTGGTTGGCCACTGAACTCCACTTTGCCACAGCCTCTTCTCCTGACGCAGATGTTGATGCGGCCCAGTAGAGGTGATTCACAACACTCTTCTTCCAATTACCCACTTCTTGCATTCTTCTTACTTTAGCCATGGCATCCATTTTTTTCCCTATTCCTAAAAACATCACCACAATAAACGTAATAAGAAAACACAATTATCTAAGTACACATTAATGATCTATATACTTGCCTTTCCCCATATGCCAAGGATCAAACAAGTGTTTGATGTCCTTTTTTTTCCTCCCTCAGGAACTTCTGGACCCCTGCATGTCTGTCTGTCACAATGGACTGCACTTTAAGACCCCTTTGCTCCAGTGCAGACAGACTCCTTTTAAACCCCTCCTTCTCCATCCTGACACTGTTTCCAACTTCATTGCTCTGTCAACACAAATTATTTATTAGCAATGCACAATTCATACCAGGTGCTCTTGTGTAGGTATTCTTATTACCTGGACAAGTTGGATGTCCAGTATGCTGTTAGCAGCAAGATCCATCATGGTGTAGCTCCCATATTTTGCACAGTGTCCTGGAATTATGTGAAATAATGTTCAGCGTTCTTATAGAAGATCGTCATTTATAAATAAATGACTAAATTATTAAATAAAACCAATTATTGGAAATATATATGAATACCAGGTGAGTCAGCTCGCATGTCCCCGCCAAGTGTCACAGACCCACGAGCGATGGCATTGTTGATTCGCTCATCCTGCTCCAGCTTCCACTGCCAGTTGATGGTGGGGATGAGGAGATTGGTTTGATGCCTGTAGAAGCACTTCTCCGAGATTCCCTGTATGTGGAATGCCTCAAGGAACTAAAAAAAAAACAACAACAAACAAACAAACAAAAAAAATTAAGTCAACTGACAGAAATAAACAAAATTGAGAAGCATTACAGTCTATCACCTTTGATATCGGACGAAAGGATGACCCAGTGAAAAGAACAGCAGCACAGAGCTGAAGGTTTCCTGCTGGGATGTTGTTTTTCAACAACGGCTGACTGGACCACTCGTTTGTGTATTCACAAAAAGTGCACCACTGTTTGACATGGAGGAGTGTTCCGATAGTAGTTTTTTCCACACCACAGCTGCGAGTACAAACAGGACATCTCCAAAAAAGCTCCAGTAACTGCTCTTCATAAACAATATATTTTGCAGCTTTGTGGGCTGGGGAGGGGGAGACTTCATTGATGGAGCTAAGTAGCAATAAAAAAGAACAAATAAAGGTATAGTACTTATCAAGACATAACAAAATAGTGACTTAATTTATGCGACTTGAATTCTATCTTACCTTGTACAGTTACATCACTTCCATCCAGATGATAGGAGGAGTCATCAGCTAACAACTCACATCTTTTTCTTTTCACAGGTGTCGAACTAGCCCGGGGACACTCTGGGAAAGACACCTCTGTGAAGGTCCCAGTATCACATGACACACTCCTGCTTGGAGCTCGTGCTTGTATGGCTATAAATATAATAACAATTTTTAGAGATATCTCTGTAGTCACACACACACACACACACACACACACACACACACACGCACACACACACACATTATGCCTTGGTTAACATACAACAAAGAGCAAAATATAGTTCAGTAACTGCAGCTTACTGCTTCTTGATAATTTAAATTGAACATGGTTTATTTTAGTTTGTGAAGGTATATTATTAAACACCAAGGTCTTGGCTATTCACCAAGGGAATGGTGCAACATACACAATTCTTATTGTGTCTCTGTGTGTGTGGCTTTTAAAAACACTTTGATTATGACATTGATTTTATTTTACAAAATGCTATTGTGTATTTGAAATTTGCAATGCTTTGTTTCTGGGACACTGTACCAAAGTTTTAAATTCCGTGAGCTCTAAAGGCTTATAAAGAAATTTCTTTTATGATAAACACAAAAGGAACAAGACTTCACCTTTGCTTCTCCTGGCATGCTTCAGGTTGGCCTGGACAGCATTAGATCTGGTGATGACCGCTTCAGTCTGACATCCCATTTCTCATGTTAATTTTGGCTGTAAAATAACATTTTTATTTTAATTAATTCACTCAAGATTTCTATATAATCTTCAACATGGTGTTATTGTTTAGCTATGAGCAAACCATCAGTCAAACAGCAACTAACAGTATGTACCCGGTCAGAATATTGTGTCAACGTTCATAAAATAAAAACACATCAGCTAGTATTGGTACCAGATAACAATCACTGCACGTCTCCACATAGTTTATTTAAACCATTACAGTGACATTAATTCACCACATAAACATTTTTTTATAAGTACCCTAGATTCTGAACATGCTTTGCACAAACAGAAAAAAACAATGCGTCACTGACAACATCGTAACACAAGCTAGCATTAGCATTAGCTCCAGCTAATAATCTGTCCACGTCTCCATTGTTTTTTAAGCCATTAAGTTAACGTGGTCTTCGTTCTCCGCGTTACACTTGTTCACAAGAAACCCTAGATCTCAACATTAGAAACCTTAGAACATTAGAACACAATTACAACACCAGATAGCATTGATTACAACACAACCATATGGCCACAACCAAGCTACGCTGCAGCACGCGCTCACAACACAGGACAAAACACGTCCAAAACCTCTACTCATGAGATAAATTATGAAATAAAAAGTGGTAAAATGTACTCACCTCCAAACGGATTGTCCCCCGATGTTGCAAGGTCGGCTGGACAGCAATTTGAAGAGCTGCTGTTGGAACAGCGTTGCTCTTCAGTTTAAGGAACTTGGTGAARCCCATTTCAAACTCCGTCATGTTGGAGAAGCAATCCAGAGTGAAATGGCGGTTGCAAACTCCAGCACTGGGCGGGAGTGTGCCATCTGCTACTTCCAGCGCAAGAAACCACCGGCGCCTAATCTCCAAATCCTCTGGAAACATATGAATTCCATTTGTACTTCTACAACCCACTACACTACACCTACGTCCCATCCTATCCTACCTACACACACTACCACTAATCCTAATGCTAAAGCTAAATGCAATATACTACAGCTATCTAACCTAATCTATAAAATAAATGAACGCTAAATCTAAAGACTATGAAAATGTCTTTGATTAAATAATCTAAAGTACCTAAGTTAGAAGACTAAGCTAAATGTTAATATAATGCTAACCTGAAAATGCTATCGATCAATACTCACAAGGCTAACGCTACAACTATCGCTATTCCAACTCCTGAATCTCTGCAGGGGAGTGGCTCTGCTTGAAACGCTTTTATACTCAGGCCCCGCGGATATGACGAAACCATGGAGGACATGTCATAGCAGAGAACCAGTTAGCCAATATGCAAATTAGCCTGCAGTACCACACCTCAACCCATATGAGCAGCAAAAAGACGTTTTTAGACCAAATATTACAGATTTGAACAAATACGCACAAAAACATCAAAATTAGCACAGAAATAGTACTATATAACATTTTAGACACATTCTAGACAGTTTACCAGCTAAAAAAAAGTTAATTTGGGGGTAAGTTACTCTTTAACCAACTACTAACACCTGCCTTAATTACTGATGTACAGCAGGGTCAGTAGATAGCCAATTCAAACATTCTCTAACCAATAATACATGTCTAACACATGGTGTGAAAGTATGTTTACATGAGCATTTGCATACACAGTATATAGAATAGTTAACTCAGGAGTTATTAAAGGGCGGCTGTGGTGGAGTGGTTAGGTTAGGGTAGTCGTCCTGGAACTGGAAGGTCGCCGGCTCGATCCCCCATCCAGCCATTCCAGTCGTTGTGTCCTTGGGCAAGACACTTCACCTGCCTTGCCTACTGATGGTGGTCAGAAGGTCCAGTGGCGCCGGTGCATGGCAGCCCCGCCTCTGTCAGTGTGCCTCAGGGTAGCTGTGGCTACAATGTAGCTTACTGCCATTAGTGTGTGAATGTGTGTGTGTATGGGTGAATGTCTGAAGTGTAAAGCGCCTTCAGGTCCAAGTGGACTTGCGTTATATTTAGTTCAAGCCATTTTACCATTAAGCATAACAATGAGTATGTTGGTTTTAGAAGTAATCAGTAATGTGTAAAACATTAATAAATGCATTAATTCATAGCTTATTAACTCTGAATCATCCTTAATTGATGTTTTCAAGATTAAGTAACCATTTATTAATGATTAATTAAGGCTAAATAAGGTGTAGTTATTATAAAGTGTTACCGGAGATGATCATAAAATGTATGTTGATCAGACCAGTTAGATCCTTCCAGAGGAAGGTAACATGAAAGTAAAGCTAAATAATATTTTTGTCATTGCATGCTTTAACAGAATACAAACAATACCATCAGTATATTTGTCAACTAAAATGACAACAAATTGCATCAAAAATTAAATTTCAACTAAGAATCCAAACCCACCAGAACATTTTCTGGCTCACCACCATCTCTTAAGTCTGTCTTCTGAGGCTGGGTATCCTAAGAATGTCGTCTGAGGATGGGTGTCTTAAGACTGTCTTCTTAGGCTCGGTCTCAAAAGACTTTCTGAGGCTAGGTCTCTTAAGACTGTCATCTGAGGTTGTTTCAATGAAGAATGTCTGAGGCTCGGTCACGTACGTCTGTCATCCGAGGCTGGGTCTCTCAAGATTGTCGTTTGAGGCTGGGTCTCTTAAGACTGTTGTTTGATGCTGGGTCTCTGAAGACTGTCTGATGCTGGGTCTCTTAAGACTGACATCTGAGGCTGGGTCTCTTAAGACTGACATCTGAGGCTGGGTCTCTTAAGACTGACATCTGAGGCTGGGTCTCTTAAGTCTGTCGTCTGAGGCTGGATATCCTAAGACTGTCATCTGAGGATGGGTGCTGTTAAAATATAAGCAGTGTTCGTTACCCTTTACCTGTTCAGATATAATACCAGATAATACTGCAATAATGACATGTTTGAGGGAGCCATACAAAACCATTAGGACACAGCTGTGGACTGTTTAGCTTTTAATCTGCCTTCCAACAGGCATCAGCCAAGCAGTGGCCAGAACCCGGAAACACATCCAGAAAACAAACCTCTTCACATCCTGACATATGCTAAAAGGGGGCAGGCTACCTCTATATGGAGTCAAAAATGTCAGACATTATTCCTCACCCTAATGTTTGATCACGCTTCTTATATGTGTTGTTTTAAATCAGACATGTATCTAACTAAAAGCCTCCTGAGTGTGTGGAACCGTGATCAAGAGTCCCACAACCCAGTCTGCACATAAAATCATCAATTCAATCAGAAATCACATTATAAAAAGATATTACTGTTCACCTAATAAAAGACTATATAATTTACACTGTTGTACACTGGACTGCTTGCATATATGTCAAACTCACGTTTAACCTGGTTCAAGTTAACAACCTGCTTATCCAAGAGAGCCCGATGTTCCTGCAATTCATCAATCGTGATATTTACAAACCTGACCGGCGAGACCAGGGACACTTCCACACACAGCCCACTCCAAACCTGTTGGCAACACCTTTAACAAACTATTATTACCGCAGTACCAAAATACATCCGCCCTAGACACATTTAACATTGTTGCATTCTCCCACAATGATACATCAATCACCTGTTTGCACCAGGTCACATTCAGCCGTCCAACATCCACGCTTCTCTGCCACCCCCTTCTGGCCAAACAAGTGAAACTGCCCTCCACCGCCTTGAAGACAGGAGGAACATCTGTTCTTGAAGACATAGGAAATGTTCTAAATATTTATTAAGTTGAAGCATTACTCAGAGGTGATGGCACCGTTAACAGTGCTGGCCCTGCCTCTGCACAAACCACGCAATTTGACAATTTTGCTTGACTGGCAGCATTTCTGACAAACCTCAACCAATAATTAGTCTCCGTAACTCCAGTAACCACAACAAGTTCCTTACTAGATCCCACATCAACTGTTAGCTCCAAGTCGCTAAGCTGCACCACATGAATATAGATTTTACCCACTGGATCTGGTCCTCTCACCGCCAGCCCCATCAGCAGAAATCCAATGTCTGACACCTGTGGATTTCTCAGTCAGAAACATAGGGTTACAAATAGAATCATTAACACACAAGGCCCCCTTTAATTTGGTCTCTCCTAATTTCTAGTCGGTCTTGAAAAGGAATTTTTCTCCATCCTCCTAATTGATAACCACATCCAAAGTCCTTGTTCAAATAAGGCGTTATTACAGTTGTACAGAGATATATTCTTACTGATTGGTAAACCCCCTTTTCTGATCCACAGTCAATGACAGAGCACAGATCAAAGAAAATGGATGCAGTTTGCCCCTCCACAAAAGTAAATTTATAAGCCTCATAATGTACATCTGCTTTTTTCCCTCTGCCTTTGAAAAATTCCAGCAGCACCTTGTTTGAGACATTATACATTTTTTCAAACACAAAATCATCGTAAGAGGGCAGATCAGTCACGTTGTCAGGGATTAGGCCAGTCAGGTTAGTCGTCAGGTTTAGTGTGCATTGCATCAACATTTTCTGTGTTTTGCATCCCACATGTTAATTCAAAACAACAAATAAACAAATAAAAGAAAAACAAGACATTTTCCCCCTGAAGCCATTATCAATCTCATATGATTGCTTCAGTTTTTTTTAAACAAAATTTCTTACTCCTTAAATTTATGGCGGTTGACACTCAGATTCAGCAGTTTTGTCTCTCTCTTCAAAAGGAGCATTCAGTTCCCCCAACTGGTTTTCAAGGTGTTTCTTAGTTTTTTTCTGAAACAGCAACAGATTTGCAGCAGTGTATCGTATGAATCCAGTTACTCAACTTTGTCTCAGACAACCACACCTTCACACAGAGTTGTCTCTGCAGCTTGAAATGGTCCGTGCCACCTCGGTTGACGCCAGTCAAAACGTGCTAACTTTCTTAGCACCCAATCCCCTGGATGGACGACCTCACAGGGATCACCGTCGTTCCCTGTTAATATTTGTACACCCACCACCTGTTGGGACAGACTTATGACAGTATTTTTCAACCACATCATATATTCTGACATCACATCATGCTGCAATTTGTACAGTATTACATTCTGAAGGCATAGTTGCCAGCTGACACTGCATTTTTCTCCCTGCTAACAGCTCATGCGGACTCACATTCAGTTCTCCAGTCCAGGGGGAGAACTAATATCTCAAATAAAACAAGAGGCAAAGCTTACACCCAGTTCAACTTTGTGTCACACACCTCAGCTAAACTTTCCGTCAGTGTCCTGTTTGCTCGCTCCGCCTTGCCTTGGGACATTGGATGGAAAACTGCCCCAAACTGATGCTTGATCCCAAACATCTGCTCCACTTTTTGCAGTTCCTTATTTGAAAAATGCCTGGCATTATCAGACCTTATAACCACAGGTACCCCAAACCTCGGAATGACTTCACGTGACAACCACTTCACCACCTCAGATGCTTTCTCCGTGCGTGTCGGCACCGCTTCAATCCATCAACAAAACGTGTCAACACAAACCATTATAAATCTCTTACCCTGAACCCTGTTGTCAGCTCCCATGTCTGTGAAATCAATGCACACCTCTTTCGAAGGAGCCGCAGGAACCGGGAACGCACCGAGACCAACCTTCAGCACACCCCTTCGGGTTGTGTCTGGAACAGATTTCACACATCTGAACAAAATACTTAGAAATTTCTCTGATATTAGGACGCCACCAAACCTGAGTGATCATGTCAAGCATCATATCACTGGAACCATGCCCCCTAACTGTGAGCCTCCTGACACAACAGGTTCACCAAAGTTTCCAGAGCCACAACTTTTCTGTAGATGCCCTCAGCATCCTGTCTGTTCCCTCTGTCTAGCCACAGTTGTTTCTCTGAAACGGCAGCATTAGTCTGCACCTTCCAATATAGTCTGAACATCAAATTTTTTTCTGCAAAATGTTTTCCTCAGAACTCACAGCAGGACTTTCTTCCACCTGGACCATCTGACTGGTTTTCTCATAACCAGCACACACCTTTGCTGCTCTGTCAGCCTGAAAATTCCCTTTCGCCACCACATCACACTTTTTCTGGTGAGCCCTGCATTTCAAAACTGAGACGGCCAGTGGTTAAACCCAATGCATAGTATAACTCCAATATTTGTTGCAGGTGACTCAATGGTTTTCCCGAAGCAGTCATAAAAGCCTTTCCTCATCCACTGGCTCAAATCAATATGAACACTGCGATGCACGTAGTCTGAATGGTAACTGTTTTTCCTGCAGATAAATTACACGCCTCAGTCACAGCTTTCAATTMAGCTAATTGAGCTGACACTGGTTGTTTAATGACCTCTGATTTCAACACCACAAACCGGCCCTGACATTCTGACACCACAGCAAAAGAGGCAATGAGCGCACCCCCTTCAGTCTTATGAGAGTGTCCGTCAGTAAACAATATCAGCTCCATCAAGTGGGTCCTTAAAGATGTTGTCATGAACTCTCATTTCCTGATCTGTCACATCTGCACAAATGTGGTCCTGATTTGTCGTCATGTGAGAAGCAACATTCACTCCCTCTGCCGTGAAATGAATATGTGGTCTTGTMCAGCAATCTCTTTACACTTTCTGACTTGTTCAGTKAAAATGTAAATGCCTGGGAGTCTATGAACGCCTTTACATCAAGCAAAGTATGWACAATCACCTGATTTGCCATGGTTATGTGGGATGTTTTTACTACAGCTTTCATGATGGCTGCTACATTGTCTCACACAAGATGGGTGACCTCTTTCAACATGATCCAACTTTGAACTGTGATACATCAAAATCCTCCTGTTGTTTTCAAATCCCTTCTGATGAAGCACAGCATGCACACATCCTTCCTCCTTGTTTACATCTATGTGAAATGGCTGTGAATAATCAGGACTCTGCAATGCACATGCACCTGCCAAGCTTTGCTGCACCTGAACAAAAG
>NW_013952417.1:1791844-1793554 GCF_001266775.1 Austrofundulus limnaeus | reverse complement strand
GAAAAAATGTTAAAAAAATTATTTAAAAAATTTCAACTTTTGAAATCAGTAACTAAGAAGTTTATTGCTAATGTGCGATGTGCTATTTTAGTAATAAGTAAACCCATAGTCCGGATTAAAAAAAACAAAACAAACTAAACTAAAAACATTTTTTATAAGCTCTGTTGTTGGACTTCCTGATTGACATGTAGTTCGACCAATAGCAAATCAGATTCAGACTTCGTCGGTCAAAGCTGTCCAATCAACATCCAGAACTCGCGTTCAGGGTTTGTACGAACGCGTTTCGCTCGTGCTTCCTCGTTCAGAGCAGCCTGTTTACAGCGTACAGGTCATTGTTGTTTTGTGTTAACCAGAGAACGACATCACCTGATTAAATCAGTCATGAACTGTATCATTAGAACCACAGCCAGGTTCCTTCGGTCGAGCGCGGCGATGCGTGCGTCCAGGCAGACGAACTTGGCTTCGGCTCGGTTGCTGTGCTCGGCGGCGGAGGTCCAGAAGCACCTCGGTGAGCTGGTGAAGAAGGACAAGGTGGTGGTGTTCATGAAGGGGACGCCGGCGCAGCCCATGTGCGGCTTCAGCAACGCCGTGGTCCAGATCCTTCGGATGCACGGGGTGGACAACTACGCTGCCTACAACGTGCTGGAGGACCAGGACCTCAGAGATGGTATTTATCAGAGCCAGAGAGCAGCAAAGCTTAGAGAAACTTTCTTTTAACTCACCTCCATGTTTGKTATTAACTTAAACTTACAATCAGTCAAATCACTGTCTCGTGATTAACAAGACAAGTCTGAAACGTTTATAAAAGCAATTTTATATCATGTTTTTGACCACAACATGCAGTTGTAGATGATTAAAGTTGATTATACTTATAGTAATAATAAATAAAAGAAATGATCATATATGGTCATTTATTAAAATAGGTCGTTCAAATTTAGGCAAACTTTTTTTTTTCGTCTTTTTAWATTCAATAAAAAACAAAATGAATACATAGATGATCAGTTTGTTAAATAATTTCATGGTTTTCTCTTTTCAAAAACAACCTTAATTTACTTAAATTAGTAACAGTACCAGTTTTTAAATGAAGGCAGGTTTTTATTTTTCATTAAAAAAAAAACTAGCTGAATGTTTTTACAATGTCAGATTTTTATGTGTTAAAATCTTTGATCTCYACAACTCGTATTCCCCTACATTTACAACAATTTGTCTCAAATATGTTGCAAATATATTAATTTTCTGCTTGATTTGGATAATTAAAAGTTACATTAATGCAAGGAATAGGCTATTAGCCCTGCAGTAAAACGTATCATTGCATTTTAAACGTAATTTATTAAGAACACAAGTCATTATTGGCAAATGTTCCTACTGAAACGATGGGAGATGACAAAACTGGGTTCACACACGTTAATGTCACAAAATATAGTTGGACAAACAGCTTAAATTATTGTTTGAGGTTAAATATCAACATTATYCAGGTTCATTTTTAGGTCACCCTTACAAAGAGCCACCAGCTTCAGATCCCTGTTAGGTTTTTATCAGTGCCATGCACCAGGACCTAAAGGGTGTGGTGCGTTAAAGGTAATTGATACACCATCACTCACTTTAACGTCTCATGTTTCGTCACCACAGTGTTTTGCTTTAAACCAGTGTTTCCCAAAGTTGGGGTCGGGACCCAAAGTGGGGTCCCGAAACATCAAGGTGGGGTCCTGA